>NW_012146190.1:1310438-1312001 GCF_000956105.1 Propithecus coquereli | reverse complement strand
AAAAAAATTAAAGATGTTCTTTTAGAGTTTGAAAGTTGTATAAACTTCAAAATTAATTAGGGTTTTGTATACATGTTTAGAATTTTGTTGTAACAAGCACTATATTCTCAGATAGTAAGGCTTGTCACACTGAGATACTCACAATCATTTTTCTTGTCCATGTGTCAGGAAGTTTCCCTTGTTCCCTAAAATTACAATATCCTTATAGAAATAAACATACCCAATTTTAGGTCTTACAAATTCAGAATCATCTCCATACATTTATTGTTCATGGTCTATAATATTAAAATTACAATTGGAAAACTCTTTTTTCTTCTATATTTCTAACCAGTTGGTAAACTGGAAATGTCCTACATTTTATGATAGATAATATGAGGTTCAAGTTGCCTCCACTATTACTGCTGCTAGAGTTTTGGGAAAATTTTTAAATTTCTGCGTCTCAGGTTCATCATCAGCAACATGGGGGTTTTCCCACCTCCCTGGGCATTGTGTATATCAAATAAGTACCTTACGCAAAAGTGCCTGGTACACTACAGGATCCATGATGGCCCCCTTAACATATTAACTGATTTAGAAGCCAAGCAGAAGCAAATGCTGCAAACAGTTATTCCTCTCTGCCACTTTTTACTCTTTCCATTAAACTGTATGGGGATAAATTGAATTCTTGTCCTCCTGATAGTATAGAAATGGCTGAGGAGGGAGATCATTTCTGGGAATAGACATATTTCCCAACTGGGGTAAACTGACTAGGAGGATGTAAGTTCATCCCAGAAAGACAATCCAAATGAGTCCTTACTACCTACCATGTCCCAAAAGATTCAATAGGAAATGAAAGCAAAAATGACAAAAAGAACAATGGTGTTAATATGTTTCTGAAATGAAAGCATATGCATTTCCTAATGTCTGCAAAATGGATACTATCTTGTAATGTCTAGCCCTCTGGTGGCACTCAATAAGTGCTTAATAATGGCAAGGATAATGCAATTATTTTCTCCCCTCTGCCTTTCAAGAGCTCTCTGAAGTGAGGGCAGTCCATAATCTCTTAATACCATCAGGTGACTGTGTTAAGTAGCATTACCTGAACTAAGAAAAGACATGTAAGCAAGACCAAGGTCAGAGATGGTTACCATTTGTGTTAGGCATTTTGTCCTAGGATTCTGAATTCAGTGAGGCTTCTTGTCACATAATCACCTAGAGAGCAAGGCACTGGAGAAATAGCAGTAAGCAATTAAAATCCCATTTGCTGCCCTAGGCTTGTTTTGAGTTCATTGTTCAGCAGATGAGCTAGTTCAAGATTTCACTTTCAGCAGTTCATTTGATTGAACTTGGGACCAATAAAAGTGAAAGGCCACATAAAGCAGTAGGAAATAGCTATGGTTTGAGACCATAACTAAAACTGGAATAACAGAAAATAATCTATAAAGTGATAATTGCCAGATTGCTTTATTTTCAAAATTTTTAGGTTATGGAAAATAGTAAAGTCTAACTTTTGTCTCTCTTCATTACCTGGGATATTTAATGAATCAGTTCTCAGAATATAATAGCACCAAAAGTAGTACTAGC
>NW_012146190.1:1308406-1310058 GCF_000956105.1 Propithecus coquereli | reverse complement strand
TTGTATAAGTAACTCTTTTAGTGTGATTTCTGACCTAGTTTCTTGGTTTCCTATAATAACGTGTGCTTAAGTAGGGCACGTGATAATTGTGGTAACCAGTTTCTGAGATAGCCTCAGTGATACTCCATTTCCTGGTATCCACACCTTGGTAGATTCCTCTCTCACAATGAATAGTGCTGAAGGGGATACTGAAGAAATAACAATGTGTGACTTCTGAGGCTAGATAAGAAGAAAACATTGAGACTTCTACCTTGCTCTCCCTTGAATCCCTCACTCTAATGGGACCTAGCTGCCATGTTGTGAGGGTACTCAAGCAGCCCAATGCAGAGGCCCCATGTGGCAAGAGATTATGGCATCCTGGTAAAAGTTAGGTGAGTGAACCAATTTAGAAGTGTATCCTCTATCCTCCAGTTAGTCAATTCTTCAGATAACTACAGCACCAGCCACCATCTTGACTGCAATCTCATAAGAGACCTTAAACCAAAACCACTCAACTAAGCCTCTCTAAAATTCCTGATCTACAGTAAATGTGAAATAAGAAACATTTATTGTTTTACACCACTATCTTCGAGATTACACAGCATCATAGATAACATATACATATTAACATAGATAACAACATAGATAAATACAATTGCTAATAAGAATTATGCCATCATTTACTGAAAATAACTGTAGTCACAGTTACTTTGAAAATACTTTCACAAACTTGTCTCCTAGCTTTATTTTTAATATGCTCTGTACTTTTTTTGCAATATCCTTTTTCTTACTGTTCCTTTTTCTAGCAATGTTCTTGCATTCTTTGCACCTGTCAAAATCCCACCTATCTTTCTAAGCTTGCTAAAGTTCCAAATTTCTTCTACATGAAGCCATCTGCTTCAGTTGGAGGCAAGGTCATTCTACAGAACTCTCATAATACACTTCATTTTTACATATCTTATAAAACATCATATATTGTTATGTTATTTGTTCTTCTCTTAACAATAGCCTGATTAAACATCATTGAGACCATGAGCCTGTAACTTATTGGTCTTTAATGCATTGTTGTTACTAGTAGTGGGACTGCTATATGGTATTATAGAAAAGGCGACTCTAGGATGAGAACAAGTCAACTAAAGCAGCGTTCAAATTTTTACTTATGATCTCAAAATGCAAGTTACCTCATCTATAAAATGAATGTAAGAACAAATATATCTCAGAGTTATCATAAAGATGTAATGGTATAATTTAGGAAAAGTACCAGACTCAGTGCTAGCATATTGTAAGTGTTCAAAAAATTATAATGTTATGTCATTTTTGTTCTCCATTTATGTAGGATATAATAATATCCAATATGTATTGACCATTTCATATATTTCAAGCTGTGTTTTAAGCTGTTCATATTGATTATCTTATTTAATCCTCTCACAAAACTTATGCAGTGTCACAGCTTGAAATAAAGAAATCAAAACATAGGGAAGTTGGAACGCTTGCCTAAAGTCATAAAGTTGGTAAGTGGCTGTCTGGATTAGTAACGGCTGTTCTGAGCCCAGAAGCCAGTGCTTAACCAATATAATATATTGCCCTGTCGATAAAGGTGGGTTAACTATGTGAGGTTGCTGGACAGATCCAAAAAGTGTAAATTACTTCATTGTATTTGTCTTTGTGAATCA
>NW_012146190.1:1286577-1297304 GCF_000956105.1 Propithecus coquereli | reverse complement strand
CATACTATTCATTGAATAAATTAAATCCAATGTCACATAAATAAAGAGTTACAGTATTTAGGCATGAAATCTTATCTCCTGATGTCTAATTCAGGGCTGTTTACAGATAAATACCACTTCTTAGATTATTTCTCATGTACCTATACATCTTATACATTTATAAATAATTCTTAAGTTGCTTTTCTTATAAGAATATGATCTTTTCTTTAGTCATGCCATTCCTTTATCAAAATCGCTCTAGTACTCCTCCTCCATCTCATTCAAAATAAGGTCCCGTATAAACCAGGGCTGACATTCTGTGCCAGCACTTCTTTTCCCAGATCTACTCGGAACACATTTCCTGCCAGTCTCCCCTGTGTTCACTGTGCTCCAGCTACACACTGGCCTTTTCATTGTTCCTCAAACCTGATAAACATGCTCTTGCTTGATGGCCTTGGCACTTGTTTTTTTCTTTTTGTCTAAATGCTCTTACCAATGTGTCAACACTTTTCAACTTTTGACTTCCTTTAGGTCTCTTTAAAAATTTCGCCATGCCAGAGATTTTCCCAAGAGCTCTAAAAAGGAATACAGCCTGTTAATACATTGATTTTAGTCTGATGAGAGCTGTATCATATTTCTGCCCTATGGAATTGCAAGATAATAAAATTGTTTTTTTTTTAAGACCCTAAGTTTGTGGTAATCTGTATGGTAGCAACAGAAAAATAATATTATACAATGCCCCTGACCAATGGACGCATACACACGTCACCAAGATATCAAGCTCTAGAGATTTTGTGGAATTTATTTCCTACCCTCTAACACTCTTTCATCTTACCAAAGTTTCTAAACTAGTTGCTATTTCGTCCTCATCAGTTCCATACAAAACGGTATCATCCACGTAATGAATCAGTGTGATATCTTATAGACTGGAGAAGCTACTGATACATGTACACATTGGAGTATGACAGCACTGAAGAGATGATGTAACTCTGAGGTAGGACTGTGAAGGTTTGCTGCTAATCATACTAGGTGAAATCACATTGCTTCTAATTTTCTCTTCTAGCAGGTACAGAAAAAAACAAACAAATAAACAAAAGATCCACCAGTTTGGTGACGAGGTGTCAGAGAAAAGTGTTGTTTTACTCAGGAAATAAAATCATAACTGGAAGAGTAGCCAAAGTTGGAGCCACCAATTGATTAAGTTTCTCTCTCATAATAAATTCTCATAATAAGGAAATCTTTATCCATAATAAGTTTCTATTCCAGCGAGAATAAAATGGTACTCTTCCTGTGATGGAACTGGTTCAATGTAATCAACTTGCCACCAAGTGCCTGGTTTTCTCTCTGGTAATGGTGCCTTATTGGACACTCCGTGGGTCTCTCCTGTTGGGAGTTTGGGTATTCCACGTGGCTGTAGCTAAAGTGGCTTTTGTAAGTGATATTCTACTTACAAAGGCACAAGTGACTCTCAGAAGAAGCCCATGTACTTCACCAGAGTTGAAAATACTTGCCTCAGGAGCTGGAGAAGGTGAAGAAGGAGATCAGGTCAGAGCCGGAGAAAACGTGGTTCTGGTTGTTGCCCGACACCGAATAAGGAGGTAATAGATCAGCCATGACATGCATGAGCTGCCTAAGTGCCTGGCAGCATCTTATCAGCCTTCAAAGCTTAAGAAAGGTGGCCTCTGCTTTATTCCCACACTTGTAAATATCATGAAATGTATCTTTTGTAGCCAATGCTAACCAGGAAAATGGAACTCTAGGAAACATATTTCTGTGTGAAGTTGACAAAAAACAGAATTTCACTAACATTTTTCATACGTTAGTAATATGTTGTTTTTTTCTCATTTGATGTTTCTGTATAGAAAATAAAGAATGTCACCTGGACATGGATATGACGGTAGGAGTTCGTTAAATGGATGGCAGGTTTCCTGGTCCATAGAAGAAATAAAGGATCATTTTACAAATATTTTTCCATTTATAAAAATGATAAAGAGGGCCACCAGTGAGTAGTAAGTGGGAGTAATACTATTGCCCTTTGAGTAAAACCTGTGTTGCATTAAGGCAACTATTAGCAAGGGGAAAGTATTAGCAGGGGGCAACTTTTAGAAGAAACACATGTCCAATATGCTCCCAAATCCTTGAATTTTAATATTTGAGTTTATTGAAATTTTCTCATGACTATATTGGAGAGTATATTTTAGACATCATGTAGCATCTGATGAGACAATTTTAAGGCAAGTATTTATTGGGGGAATATTCTTAGGAGGAGGGTGTGAAGAAGCTGGATAGGGCAGGAAGAAAATACTAAGTAAGAATATAATCTCTGCTGAAGACCACCGTTGGCTCAAACCCACAAAGAGCACTAGAAAACAAATTGAACCACAGAGTTGATTCAAGTTTTAGGCAAACCCGCCAGCCTTTTGTGCTCTGGTCAACCATTAGCTGTGGCATGTCCTAGGGGTTAGAGTACCTGTCCAGGGAAGGTAGCTCTTCTTTGGCCAACGATAATTCTCTGGAGAAGGGAACAACAGCAGGTTCTTAGCAGTCAAAGTCATAGTAGTTAGAGGATAGGTACACCAGGTTAGTCAAGAGAATCTAGGTAAAGCACAGATAGGGCATTTGTATTTAACATGGCTATCCTGTGTAAAAAAATACTTCTTGCACAACATTCTCAAGTGCTTATACATATCTTATTTGCTATCATTGTTTCCCCAAACACAAACACATGAAGGTACTTAGTTTATTATCATTATAACTTCCACCTCACCCATCTCCTCATCTCATGTGCTATGCAAAGTGTACTTAATCATTTCCAAGTCCTAAGTTCCTGACACATGAACCCACTACACACCATGCCTTAGGAAGCGTGATCCATTTCCTACACTGATTGCTTTATCCTGTGAGGAGAGGTCACTTGTACACTGGAGAATACATTTTCCATCCTATTTAGCTGTAAATGAAGATTACACTGATGCAAAGTTGATTGAGAAGTATCTGGAAACTCTCCTGGAAATGGATAGTGTTCTTAGTCCAAGCTTATCTTTTTCCCCTGTCACGCCTCAAGAGGTGTGTCTATGTCATCTCTGCATCCTCCAACGTAGACTAGACTTTGCATAAATATGTGACCAATGGATATTTTTAAAATTGACAGAACCCCTCAAATATGTGGGACTTCAGATACCATGGAGTCCTGGCAATATCTGAGTAAGCACAGACCTCAAAAATGAACAGCTGGTTCCTTTGCCCAGATCTGGCATTCTCCTTGGTTGTTTGGTGCTCTGTGTGACAAAAAAAACTGTTGACTAATTTAAACAATGAAATGTCACAGGCACGCATTAAGTCTTATTTGTGCATAGGTATTATGCTCCTGATTTCTTCTTGAAACATATTGAGATCCTCAGAATTGTCTGATTCATTTTGAAGGATAGGTTTTTTTCCATCTAAAAGTTAAAATTATACTTCTGAACCCATAATCTCCACTCCTCCCTTCCACTCTGAGGATATAATATGAGCTGAGCTTCTGAGCTCCAAAGTTATTTTGTTTTGTCATTTGCAAAGTCATCCTCAAAAAACTTTGTTTTCCTTTCTTGAAAATACTGTCTAGTCATGTTGGGCTACTGTAAGGTATAAGCAGAAAAAGGCCGATTTTGACAAAAAAAAAAAAACCCACAAAATGATGTGATTTTCCAGTATATTTCAGTCACTCGTTCATTGACAAGTCTCCTTGACTAATTTAAAATATGAAAGTTCTCATGGAGGAAAAATATGCAAACATTAAAATCCCTCCAATATATTAAAACTGGGAAAGATATATCCTTTTGTGGACAAGTTTTAAATCTTTAATTTTGTACATTTTAATGATACCATGTATTGTACTTGAGAAAAATAATGACATATTTACAGGAACAAGAGCAATCTTTTGAAAGAAATGCATTGATATACCATTCACTTCTTTATTAAAAGATCAACTTTCTTTGTGATACATTTCTTGCATTTGAAAGGACTGACCTGTGGTAGCAAAAAGGGTTTTAACTAACAGATGCTTTTCATCTAGGAAGGCCATTTGCCCTCAGGTCAAAAGTTTTAACACTTTGCAACACAGAATAGGACCAGTGGTTCAACTAAATCTAGATTCGTGTCTTCTGCTGTCTTCTCTTAATGGTCTTTTCTGAAAAAATTCATTTTCTTAGCCTCAAGGGTCACTTATACATAGTTAAGAGGGAAACATACTGTAATTTCTCATCCAGGTTCCGCTTCCAATTTTTTACCTTCAAATTGGACATTTCCAATTAGAGTTCCCACTACTGTCTCAAATTCAGGATTTATTAGCTTTTTCCATCAAAGCAGCACAAACTGTTCTTTTCATAATTTCTGCTAATAGCAATCATTAGTCACCAGTAACCTAAGATTAAAAACTTGGAATAATTTTTTTTCTCTATATCTGATCACTCTTAAGCCCTGTTGATCTTTCCTACACTCTGTTTTTCAGATTTATTTCGTACTTTGTAATCTCGGGGGCATTATTCTCACACTGATTTCTTTTACCTTATGTCTGAACTTCATTCTATACTCTCATTTCTCAAATATAATCAATCCTGAATATCACTGTGATATTAAAATCCTCAGTTTTACATTGCATTCCTTATTCAGAAGGTTTTGAGAAACCCCATAATCTAAACTACAGGAAGAAGCCAAGTTACTCAACATAGAAGTGAAAGCCTTCCAAAATGCTTTATTCTTTTACTTCATCTACTTTTCGCTAGTAAAAAATTTTTACCTCCAAGCAGACTAATTTTCTCACATTCTCTTTCTCTCTCTCTCTCCCTCCCTCCCCTTTGAAATTTTTATTATATATATTTACAGTATAAAACATGTATATGTGAAATCTTAAAAAAATGTTGATAGAGATTAAAACAGTGGTTACCAGGGGCATAGAAGTATATAAATCACTTGGATATTCTAAACAAAGTATCACATTATCTTACACTTGTTTTACAAATTTTATCTTAGTAATAGCATCAATAGTAACTAGTTTTAGTATTTCATTTTATTAAATTCTGGGAGAGCTCACTTTAGACAAAAGGGATATTTATATACCATAACAAAGAAAGATCAAAAAAGTTCAGTGAATTTCTTAAAGTCACACAGAACATTAGTGCAGAACCAAGAAATGTTTTTGACCTAATGTTCTTCTTTTTCTATTATACTCCCACTACCATATTACTAGCAATTCACACTATTTATATCTGTTGCTACCTAGAAACACTCCTCGATTACAACCTTTCTGACTGGTATGGGGCAGGAGAACTGTGTTTTGTCACATATGTAATTTAGCAAAGGGTTAAGACAATGTAGTGGTTAATAACTGGGGCCATGAGAACAGATAGTCTTGTGTTCCAATCTCAGCCCTGCCACCTACTTGTCATATAAACTTGGATAAATGGCATAAAATTACTAACCTTCAATTCCCTTGTCTCTAAAATGGGGATGACACCTACCGCAGAGTACTGGTTTATGATGAGTGTTCAGTGAGACAATGCATGAAAACACTTAACACAGTGCCTGCCATCTAATAAATGCTATTTTTATTACTATTCACAACTGGTAGTAGGAAAAGTGGTTAAAAGAGTGAGATCTATGCTCAGAATGATTTCTACATCCTAAAGGCATTGAGATTTTTAAAACCATAAATAAGGCATAAACAATGGAAAAAATACACAGTGATGGAATTTTAGGCACTCTAGTCAACCAATTTTAGGCACTCTAGGATGGCAATTATTGCATTATGTTAACTGAGTAAACTGTACTATCATCACACATGACCAATCAGGCCATATGTAGTGGTCAATTTTATGTTTCAACTTGCCTGGGCCCCAAGGTGCCCAGATATTTGGTCAAATATTATTTCTAGGTGTGCTTGCGAAGATGGTTCTGGATGAGATTAACATTAGAACCTGTAGTCTTCATAAATTAGATTGTTTTCCCTAATGTGAGTAGGGCTTATCTAACCAGTTGAAGCCTTGATAAAACCAAAGGACTGAGAAAGAGACAATTTTTCCTGCTTGACTAGTTCAGCTAGCACATCAGTCTTCTCTTGCCCTCGGACTGGAACTTTCGTCATGTGCTCTCCTGGTTCCCAGGCCTCTGACTCAGACTGGATCTATACCATCAGTTCTCCTGGGTCTCTAACTGTCTGACTGCAGACCTTGGGGCTTCTCAGAGTCTAAAATCATGGGAGACAATGAATTATTATTAACCAAAAGAACTATTGGCTCTGTTTCTCTGGAGAACACTGATTTATGCACCGTAACATAGTAAATGCATCTGATTCAAGTCAACTCATACTCATTAATACTTAACAATGTGTTATGCAATGTGTAATCAAATCCATGTGTATTAGCTTGCTTAATTCTCATAAAACAGGGAATCTTCTTTCCATATAAGAGAAATGGCAACACTATTCACAAGTTCTCTCTTTCGGCTCCAAGTTTAGCGATCTTTCCATTGTACAATGCAATTTCCTAGCCATTCTTAGGATCTGCATCCACAATTTAGCAACTTGTAAAATCAACACATCTATCACTCACAAGATAAAATGAAAATGTTATGGGAGATAGATATCCGAAGCCTCAAGCATTACAAATATTTTCAGTTTTAAATCTCTGCAGTTTCACAATGTAGTGATATGGGAGTTGAAGACAGAGGAAGAAATTTTGGACAAAACCACTGAGTAATAGATTTTATCAAGATATAAACTATAAGAACATTATTTTAAAAAATAAATGAATAATGCTAGACAGAGCTTTGCTTTCCCTCCTCCTCTTTCTCCTCCTCCTTTTCTTTCCCTTCCTTTTTTCTCTCTCTTTCTTACTCTCTCTCTTTCTCCTCTAGTATAATGCTTTGCATTAAACTTTGTGCTAGGTATTACTATTAAAAAAACTATAGAAGAATATCTAATTCTAAGATGTCTCTGTCACTTAAAAGGTACTACTTACATCCAATTAAAAGAATGAGCAAACTGGAATCAGATGAACAAAGATCAAAAGAAATCTCAGCGCCAGGTACAAAGCCACCTCCTGGGTCATCAGAACCAAGGGTAAACATGACACAAAGAAAAAATAAGTCAAGAATCTAGCTCAATATAGAGGCTAGAAAGAGTCTCTTTTGAGGTTTGTAGTCTCCAGCCCTATGACAACTACTGTGGTAGGAATGTGTCCCACTCAAAATTTGTAAGTTGAAACTTAATTGTCAATGTGATAATATTAACAGGTGGAGCCTTTAGGCAGTGTTTAAGTCAAAGGGCAGAACCCATATGCATGGGGTTAGCGCCCTTATCAAAGAGGTGTGCGGGAGCTGTTCCTACCATTCACCATGTGAAGATGCAGCAAGAGTTCCCATCTTGGAGACAGAGAACGGCCCTCACCAGACACCAAATCTGCTAGCACCTTGATTTTGAACTTCCCAGCCTCTAGAACTGTGAGAAATAAATTACTCTCCTTTATAAATTACCCAGGCTCGGATATTTTATCATAGCAGCAGGAAGGGACTAAGACAACTAAAGAAAAAGGGAACTAGGAAAAGAAAAGGTGGCATTTTTAAACTCTGAAAAGAATTAACTCTCTGCTTTGGGTGATTATATTTTTAAGGGCAGCTCCTTCTGCAGCTCTATAATGAATGTCATTAGAAGGGACATATGTGTCCAAATTGACCCTTTTATTTGGATATTTTGTATTTTTATTTAGTATTATTAGCTACATTTCATAAATCCTGTAAGTTTAAATAAAATACTATTTTCATACACCAAGGAAATATTGTCTAAATATCAGCATCTTCTCAATCTAAGGGATAATTTATGAGTAAAAGTACTCACTTGAAATCTTAAATTTTGGTATATGGCCCATTTATGACATTTTTATATTTGAATGGATTCATTTAAACTTTTTTTTCTACCTTCCAGGAAGGTAAGCTGGGTTTGGAACGTTACAATAATGTCAAAAGCTGTTATCTTGACATTCATTACCAAGGAAATATTGGGTTATACTGACGGCACTTTGAAGACGCTTGTCTGTAGTCCCATGGACCAATTCATGAAGTGAAACTAAATCCATATGAAGCAGGTCAGGCACCCTGTCTGCTGGGTGCTTAAGGATCTGTGTGGCTTTGATTTGCCTGAGTCAGCAGAGAAAAAGCAGAAGCAAAGTGCTCAAAACCTCATCTCAAAACAGCCAAGAATGTTCTATTCATTAGAGGCCAAAGCTTGTCATTCAGAGTCCTGTGCTTGGGAGGCTGTTTATTTTACTACTTGTAAATCATCTTACATTGCTTGAGTCATTTTTCTTTCTTGGTTTAGTTGTTCAGAGAACTGTGCTTGTTATAATGTATGATGCTTGTCTTATCTCTTTTTTTTAATTTTTTATTTCAGCATATTGTGGGCTACAAATGTTTAGGATACATATATTGTCTTTGTCCCAACCAAGTCAGAGATTCAAGCATGTGCATCCCCCAGATGGTGTGCACTGCAGCCATTAGGTGTAAGTATACCCAACCCCTCCTTTCCCCTTCCACCTGCCAGACACCTGATGAATTTTACTACCATATGTGCACATAAGTGCACATTAGTTAATAACAATTTGATGGTGAGTACATGTGATGCTTGCTTTTCCATTCTTGAGATACTTCACTTAGTAGAAAGGGCTCCAGCTCTATCCAGGAAAATACAAGAGGTGCTAGATCACCATTGCTTTCGTGGCTGAGTAGAACGCCATGGTATACATATACCACATTTTATTAATTCACTCATGTATTGATGAGCATTTGGGTTGTTTCCACATAAAATAAACCAACGATTCTGTCTTAAGACAGATAAAACACAAATTCTCAGAGATTTCTGTCTTGCTAATGACTTTTCACATCGTGCCTTTTTATAAAATTTCCATAGAAGCTAAATTCGTCTAAACCCATCTATTTCTTACTTATCAAATGTTATTGCTGTAATTTCTGTGGTAAGTGGTCCTTAAGGTTTTATTTATTTGCACTCAAAAAGTATAATGTCTTTGGGATGCCTTACTTCTTAGGTTGATGTGACCTATAAATACTTTTAGAAGGCTAAGAAGTAGTCCTCTCAACCTTGCTAGCCCTGACGAAGAAAACATTTTTACTTAGGGACAAGTCATCGATGCCAGGTTTGAAAGGTTTCGATAGTCTCTTCTGTGTCTGTACCAAAACCAGGGAGAGGTGGATGCTGTCCTGGATATTCATGCGATCGTTTCCTCAAGATGACTTAACACACACTTACTCTCAATCAAGAATAACTTCATATACATACATACATATATATATATATTTGACCATAAACAGCTGATTTTTATGCCTTGAGAATATGGGAAGTCTTGGGAAAAGTTCTAATAGTAAAGGGTAGAAATAAGAACACAGACTGGAATCCTAGATGCTAACTATGCTTCTGTAGCAAGATAAATGTCTTCTCTATACCTGAGAATTCCCTCCTCCTATGACTACCACTTCCAGGTAAAAATATGAGAATTTGTACTCAGGAAACAGCAATGAAGCCTAATTATTTTCTAACTGTTCTCTTGGGGCTAGGATGTCTTCTTGAGATATAAGAAATTAGAAATAGTGAAATTAAGGAATGAGGATTTTCAGTCAATAGCTCCCTAAAAAGGACTCTAGAATACAATTTGTGGTAAGCAAATGAGATATTTTAGCATTATTCATTTGACAAATATTTATTGAGTAATCAGCATATATTGATATTGGGAATACAGCAGTGTATCATTTGAGTCAAGTTCATGTATGAATTCCACAAAGCCTAAAGTTACAATAACTTAAACAAGATAGACTTTGCTTCATGTAAAAAATGTTGCCTTCTTCTATCTTACTGCTTTTTTATTCTCAGCCTATGACTCTTGCCAATAGCTTCATCCATGATGACTATATTTGGACCAGCAAGAAGAAAGAAGAAAACAAAGGAAAGACAACCCGCCTCCTCCACTCCTCTCTTTTTGAGTATTTTCCACAACAGAGAAAGAACACTTATATACCACTGGCCACAGCTTAATCACATGGCAACAACAAGTGTAAGAAAGTCTGGGAAATGTTGGCTATTTTGAGTGTCCATGTTTCTAGCTCAATATCTCATAACATCCATAAGAAATAGTCAGTTTCATAAATGTTCATAGAAATCAGGCAAATGGGTTTTTGTTGATATGTGAGCCAGAAATCTAGAGGAAAAGGGGAATGCTGGGTGATTATAACATATTTGTGGCAGCTAGGATTCAAGAATGATTGTAGCAGAGTCAAGGTCACTAACATAAGAGGACTCTCACTCTAGAGTTTCTTCTTCTAGAGCTTATCTTTGTCAAAACCTTGGTGAATTCTGGAAGGTGTTGAGTGTAGTTGAAGAGGATATTATTTCCTGGTATTACTGAGAATGATGTTTTACACCCCCAAAAAACTAAGATACGTATCAAAGGGAAGACAGATCTAAAAAGATAATTGACTCAGACATCAGTTTGTCAAGAAAATAGGGCTTGTAACCCTTTAAGTTAACCCTGATCTATACGAGATCTCTTGATATAGTTAGCCAGTTTTGAGTCAGTACAAAGTAATATTTCTTCCCTCTATTTCAAGATGAGTATAAATTAAAGACACATAGAAAATTCTATGTTTTAAACTAAAATACTATTTACATAAATCCCAATTTAAAACCAAGTTTAATGCTCTTTTGGGTA
>NW_012146190.1:1280722-1285505 GCF_000956105.1 Propithecus coquereli | reverse complement strand
ATAAATAAATAAAACCAAGTTTAAATGTGTCTTTGTGGATTGGGAACCTTACCATTTTCAAACAAATGAAACCAATTTCATTTAAGTGAAAATGTATATATCAAGGCTCTATACATGTTTACATTTTTATTTTACACATTCTCTAGGTAAACAGAGGAAACATTTTTAGTCATCAAATTGGTGTTCAAATAATGTTGAATGTAATAAAATATTAATGGAATTTTGCATACTTTGAATATTTTGTCATTCATAGAATTGTGTCATGCATATTAATAGGCATGTTTGACTTGTTCAGTGGAATAATCATTCAAACACCATGTATTGAGCACCTAGCCCCTGCCCATATGAATGCACTATATTGAGTATTAGAGGTATAAATTGAAATAAACTTTATTGTTTAACATTTAAGTTGAATAAAAGGGAAAATGCATGCTAAATATAATAATATAATATAATGCACTCATTTATTATTAGTGAAACAGATAACAAATCATATTTGTAGGAATCCAGAGGAAGAAAAGATTACTTTAGGCTTGGGTGGTGGAGCTTCAAAAAGCAAGCTTATTTTAATATATTCATTGAAAAGTTAGTGGAATTTAAAGAATTTTTAAGGTATGTGATTATTCGAAGGCAGAAAAAATTTATTTTTAAGTGTTTTGGATATAATCATTCTCTAGGCACAATATTTGAAGTTATGTTTATTTTTTGAAGGTGATTTATAGATCAAATCTTTTGTAAGTAACACAATGGTGTGGAAGGTACAAAATCTAGGATCAATTGAATGTGTAACTTCCAAGCAGATTACTGCTGCAAAGAGAGCCTGGGTTATGATACCCATAAATACACCACTCTTTGAGTGGTGTGTGATACAACTGGGAGTATTTATTTCACTGAAGCAGGGAAGTCTTTCCTTTAGTGCATTCTATCTAGCAAGCACTCATGGCACAGGGTTTTATTAAGAAGCTTAATTAACAGAAAAGAGAATATAACAAACAATAAATCATAAGCTGGAAAATGAAACTGATGGCCGGGCACGGTGGCTCACACCTGTAATCCTAGCACTCTGGGAGGCCGAGGCGGGTGGATTGTTTAAGGTCAGGAGTTCCAGACCAGCCTGAGCAAGAGCAAGACCCCGTCTCTACTAAAAAATAGAAAGAAATGATCTGGATAACTAAAAATATGTATAGAGAGAAAAGATTAGCGGGCATGGTGGCGCATGTCTGTAGTCCCAGCTACTTGAGAGGCTGAGGCAGGAGGATGGCTTGAGCCCAGGAGTTTGAGGTTGCTGTGAGCTAGGCTGACGCCACGGCACTCTAGCCCAGGCAACAGAGTGAGACTCTGTCTCAAAAAAGAAAGAAAATGAAACTGACGAACTAATCCCTGGATCCACCAGATTCCTATTATTTTAACCTCTGTTAACCTTGTTCACACTGTGTGAATATGGGTTGGTTCATTCTTCCATGTATCTGCTGCAAGAGGATGAAAATGTTCTGCTTACTACTCCGTGTGGTCAATAACCAGTTCTTCAGTCTCTGCCATGATCCCACATGTGCGTTTTTCTCTTTAGATTACTTTGATATGTACCAATCGCAGATAGAAGAACATGAATGTCTTTTGTAAAGAGAAATTTTTAGTCTCCATTCTGTGCTGATATTCAGTCTCTAGAGTATTATTTCTAGGCTCTATTCAAACCTCTTATTCCACAATCAAACCACGAACTTCTCCTTCTCTATGGTGCTTCCTGTGTCATATCAAGGCTATAGTCATCAATTCTGCCACCACTAAAGTGTATGCTTAGTTACTAAGTGTATGATCATTATATATCAAGAAGCTAAATAACATTTTTAAGAATTCCTTTGTTAGATTCTAGAAAAGTAGAAATCTCTTTCTGCAATAGTAAGTTGGGTCTTGACAATCTTAATGTTTTCAGAATGGGTAGATCTGATTTACCATAATGTCTCAATCCATCCAAT
The DNA here is from genome assembly GCF_000956105.1 of Propithecus coquereli. Taxonomy (NCBI): domain Eukaryota; kingdom Metazoa; phylum Chordata; class Mammalia; order Primates; family Indriidae; genus Propithecus; species Propithecus coquereli. The sequence continues at coordinate 1,283,532 of NW_012146190.1, read as the reverse complement.
CAAGAAAAATGAAAGGTTTTTTTTTTTTCTAGAAACATATATACTGTAGTAATTTCAATAAGTGAAATATCAAACTGCATGGAAATATCTGGTAATTTATAGACAAGAGATTTCACTGAGAGCCTTAACACACTATGTGACATAAAATAGAACTAAATAATCAATAATGTTAAATTTATAGATGAGGTTTAATGTAAATTTTCTTTCCACCAATCAAGTTGGTGCATTTTCAGAGCACAAAATCCTCCCAGTTATCACAAGCAAAAATCTTAGAAGTAAACAAGGCCTTCTTCTAAACATTGAATTACTTTTAGCAAAACTCAGCTTATATAACTGAAGTAAGGAAATAAAAAAGAGAAAGGAATTAGTATTTGAAATATAAATATTATTTGCATTTGTATGTATTTTCTTTAAATTTATGTGTTTTGTTTTATTCTATCTCCCTTCTTTGCAGCAAAATAATCTCTAATTTTTAAAATCTGACTAACCTTACCAACCATCTTGATTTAAATTTTAACTTTAAATTTGTTATTTTTTTCACTGCTTTATTGCGGTACACTAGGCACATAAGATTTTATATATTTAAGGTCTACAACATAATGTTTTGATATACACATACATTTATATAAGTATACAATGATTATCACAATCAGGCTAATTAACATATTCATTACCTCACATAGTTACTTTTTTATTTTTGGTAAGAATATTTAAAATCTACTTTCTTTGTAAATTCAGATATGCAATGCAATATTACTAACTATAGTCAATGTGCTATAGGTTAGATCACCAGAGCTTACCCTACTTACTGAAACTTTGTACCCATTGACCCGTATCTCCCAATTTTCCCCACCATTCAATCCCTAGCAACCTCTATTCCACTCCCTGCTTCTATGAGTTTGACTTTTTTTGATTCTACATTATAAGTGAGATCGTGCAATATTTGTCATTCTGTGCCTGACTTATTTCACTTGGCATAACACCTTCTGAATTTTTATTCATGTTGTCACAAATGACAGAATTTTCTTCTTTTTAAATCTGAAGAACATTTCATTTCTTTATCCATAATACAACACATTTTCTCTATCCATCTTTCTCCATTCATTGTTGGACACTTAGATTGGAGTCCGTATCTTGACTTTTGTAGTTAATGCTGCAATGAACATGGAAGTACAGACATCTCTTCAAGATACTGATTCTGTTTCCTAAGGAGATACACACAGAAGTGGAATTGCTGGCTCATATGGTAGTTCTAATTATAGTTTTTTGAGGAACCTCCATACCGTTTTTGATAATAGCTGTACCAATTTTCATTTCCCCCAACAGTGTACAAGGGTTCCCTTTTCTCCACATTCTCGCCAACACTTCTTTTGTCTTTCTGATGATAGATATACTGCGTGCAGTTGTATCTCTTTATGGTTTAGATTTTCATTTCCCTGGAGATTAGTGATGATAAGCATTTTTCCATATATCTTCTGATTATTTTTATGTCTTCTTTTGAGAAATGCCTATTCAGGTCCTTTGCCCATTTTTTAAATCAAGATATTTGGGATATTTTGCTATTGAGTTGTTTGAGTTCATTATATATTTTGGACGTTAATCCTTCATCAGATGTATGGTTTTCAAATAGTTTTTCCCATTTCATAGGTTGTCTCTTCACTCTGTTGATATATTTTTTGTTTCTTTGTTTTTGTTTTGTTTTGTTTTGCTGTGAAAAGCTTTTTAACTTAATTCAGTCCCATTTGTCTATTTTTGCTTTTGTTTCCTTTGTTTTTGGAGTCATTTCAAAAAAAAAGCATTGCCCAGATCAATGTCAAGAAGTTTTTTTTTTTCCTGTGTTTTCTTCTAGTTTTACAGTTTCAAGTCTTACATTTAAATCTTTAATTTATTTTGCATTGATATTTGTATATTGTGTGAAATAAGAGTTTAAGTTTATTCTTCTACATGTGAATGTCAGTTTTCCAAACATCATTTATTGGAAAGACTGTTCATTGCCTCTTGTGTATTTTTGGCAACTGGTCAAAGATTGACCATAAATGTCTAAATTTATTTTTAGGCTCTAACATTTTGTTCCAGTGGTCTATATTTCTTTTTTAATGCCACTAACATACTGTTTGGATAACTATAGTTTATAGTATATTTTCAAATCAGGAAATAATATGACTTCAACTTTGTGGTTCTAGCTCAAAATTACTTTGGCTATTCAGAGTCTTTTGTGGTTTTATATGCATTGTAGTATGAGAAGAATCATTGGAAGTTTGGTAGAAATTACATCGAGTCTGATATAAGTCTTTATGGGTAGTTGGACCATTTTTCGGATCCATGCACATGGGAAATCTTTCTTTTTTTATCTTTTTGTTTTTCAAATTCTTTCATCAGTGGTTTATAGTTTTCATTGTATAGATTTTTTACCTCTTTTGTTAAATTTATTGCTAAGTATTTTATTTTTTGTTGTTATGAATTGTTTCCTTAATGTCTTTTACAGCTGGTTAGCTTTTAGTACATAGAAATACTGTTGGTTTCTGTATGTTGATTTTGTGTCCTGCAAATTTCCTGAATTAATGTATTAGTTCTAAAAGTTTTTGGTGGAGTCTTTGGGATATTTTTCTATAAAAGATCGTGTCATCTACAAACAGAGACAATTTTACTCCTTCCTTTCCAATTTATATGCATTTTATTTCTTTTTCTTGACTAAAAGCTCTGGCTGAAACTTCCACTATCATATTGAACAGCACCCTTGTATGTTTTATTCTTAATCTTAAATAAAAAATCATCAGCATTTTGCTATAATACTTAGCACAATGTTAGCT
>NW_012146190.1:1267493-1279542 GCF_000956105.1 Propithecus coquereli | reverse complement strand
CTGATACAAAGTGATTTTTTCATATATTTATTTATTTTCCTGTTTTCTTCCTGTTACTGATTTCTAGTTCAATATTATTGTGGTTAAACTTGTTAAGACTTGTTTTTTGGGCTAACATATGATATATTCTGGAGAGTATTTTATGTGTGCTTGAAAAGAATGTGCATTCTACTTCTTTTGCATGGAATTTTCTGTGTATGTCTGTTAGGCCCATTTGGTCTATAGTGTGACATATGCTATTTTCTTATTCATACTCTGTCTGGAGTATCTATCTATTGTTGAAAGTGGGATATTTAAATCTCCTACCATTATTTTATTCCTGTCTATTTCTTCCCTCAGTTAGGTTAATATTTGCTTAATATAATTAGGTGCTTTGGTGTTAGGTACATATATATCTATAATTGTTATATCCTCTTGATTGATTGACCCTTTTATCATTGTATGATTGCCTTCTTTTTCTCTTATGACTCACACATTGACTTAAAGTCTATTTTGTCTGATGTAAGTATAGCTACCTTTGCTCTCTTTTGGTTATCATTTACATAAAATATCTTTTTCCATTCCTTCACTCTTCTGTGTGTCCTTTAAGATAAAGTAAGTGTCGTATTGGCAACATATAGTTGTATCTGATTTTTTTTAAAAAAATATTCAGCCACTCTGTTTTTGATTTGAGAATTTGAATCATTTACATTTACAATAATTTTGATGGCTTCAATTATCTCTAACTTTTTTGTAGTTCCTGTTTTTCTTTCTTCTTCTCTTATTGTCTTCCTTAGTGATTTTATCATTTTTTGTGGTGATATGCTTTGCTTCCTTTCTCTTTGACTTTTGTTTACCTACTGTAGGATTTTTTACATGTGTGTTTGGTTACCATGAGAATTACATAATACATCTTATGGGTACAACAGTCTATTTTAAGCTGTTAACAACATAACTTTGAATACATATGAACACATATAAAACTCTACACTTAACTTCTCCTCCCCAATATTTTATGTTATTAAAGTCATAATTTCTGTTTTTTTACATAGTGTATTCATTAATAAATTATTGTTTTGTATACTTTGTAGTTTTAATTTTTATACTGGTGTTAAAAGTGATTTATGTACCACCCTTATAGTGTTCAAGTAGTATGAAATTGGCTATATTCTTACCTTTAAAGTGAATTTTATATTTTCATACATTGTCATGTCGTTAGTTAATATCCTTTTGTTTCTACTTGAAGTTTCCTTTAGTATTTCTTGAAAGGTAGATCTAGTGGTGGTGGACTTCCATAGCTTTTTTATTTTTTTGGGAAAATCTTTATCTCTCTTTCATTTTTGAAGTACAGATTTTTCTGGTTATAGTATTCTTGCTTGACAGGTTATTGTTTGCTTTATTCAATTCTCTAAATATGTCATCACACTCTTCCCTGACCTTCAGGATTTCTGCTGAGAAATATGCTCATAGTTTTATGGATATTTCCTTATGTATGATGAGTCACTACTTACTTGCTGCTTTCAAAATTCTTTATTAGTCCTTGACTTTTGAGAATTTAATTATAATGTGACTTGGCAAAGATCTCTTCTTTTTTGGTCTCTTTGGGCTTCATGGATATGAATGTTCATTTCCCTTTTCAGCTTTAGCAAGTTTTCTGCTATTATTTCTTTAAATAAGCTTTTTCCTCCTTTCTCTATTCCTCAAGGACACCATAATCCATATACTGTTTTGCTTGATGGCATCTCCTAAGTCCCATAGGCTTTCTTTACTCCTTTGTTTTTCTTTTTTCTTTTTCTTCCTGTGACAAAAATAAAAGGGTAACATTAAATGACCTGTCTTTAAGCTCACTGATTCTTTTTCTGCTTGATTGATTCTGGTGACACACACTATGAGATTTTTCTGTTCAGTGATTTTTGTCTTTCAGCTCCAGAATTCTATTTGGTTCCTTTTAATGGTTTCTATCTCTTTGTCAAACTTCTCATTTTGTTCATGACTGTTTTCTCTGATTTTGCTTAGTCATCTTTCTATGTTCTCTTGTAGCTCACTGAGCTTCTTCTTCTTCTTCTTTTTTTTTATTTCAGCATATGACAGGGGTACAAATATTTAGGTTACATATATTGCCTTTACCCCACCCGAGTCAGAGCTTCAAGTGTGTCCATCCCCCAGATGGTGAGCACCGCACCCATTATGTGTGTATATACCCATCCCCTCCTGCTCCCTCCCATCAACCTGACACCTGATGAATGTTATTACTATATGTGCACTTAGGTACTGATAAGTTAATACCAATTTGATGGCGAGTACATGTGGTGCTTATTTTTCCATTCTTGGTATACTTCACTTAGTAGAATGGGTTCCAGCTCTGTCCAGGAAAACACAAGAGGTGCTATATATCACCATTGTTTCTTATAGCTGAATAGTACTCCACCGAGCTTTTTTAAGATGATTGTTTTGAATTCTTTGCCAGGCAGTTCATAGGTCTCCCTTTCTTTAGGGTCCATTATTGGTACTCTATTTTGTTTTTTTTTGATAGTATCTTGTTTCCCTGACTATTTGTGAATCCTACAGTCTTGTGTTGATGTCTGCACATTTGAAGAAGTAGATTCTTCTTCCAGTCTTTACAAACTGTCTTCAACAGGAAAATCTCTTCACTAGTAGCTCTATGGAGAGACTCTGGGTGGGCTGGTTGGTGTAGTCCAAGGGTTGGCTCACTGCAGAAGTCCTCAGTCAGGCTAACCTACCCCCAGATGATTAAATGGGCAAGCCTAACACCTAGGTGCTCAGGGGCCGGCCTGGTGTCTAAGCTTGTATGGGCAGGCTTGGAGCCTGTGTCATGAGAGCCACATTGAAGCCAGGATTTACAGGGGCTAGAATGGTGCCTGGTTTATGCAGTCAGGCCTGATGCTGGGGTTTTCAGTGAAGTTGAGTGCTAACTTCACTCTCCTTCCTCCACATGGAAGAAATCTCTCCCTGTACCACACTGCACTGCACTGCATGGGCTTGGAGGAGGCTATAACATGGATAATGTGAAACTGTCCTTTCCACTCTCTTCAATGTCATTTTTATTATTTATGTATTCTGCTTCAGTGCTATAACCTCTCACCAGACCTTAGCTCTTGTAAAACTATTTTTATACATGGACAGTTGTTCAAAATGATGTTTCTGTGAGGGGACAGGTAATGGAAAGACCTATATCACCATCTTGTTAATATTCCTCTTAAGATAAATTTAGATTTCTTATTGATGATGATGATGATGATGATGAGAGAAACAAAAAAGTGAAATCACAATACACATTGGTATTAAAAAACAATATGTATATTTTCATGGACTGGTAAAAACACAGTTACAGAGATGTTTACAGATATCTCATTCTGTGTGGTTAAGGACGCAAGCTGGCTGTTTTCCTGATCCAAAAGCTGTAAGCTAAGAATCAGACATCTAATTCTTTACATTTACAACAAATGTAAAGTATTCCATAGGAAATGGGATACTGGTGAAGGCCCTAGGCCCTTGACCTTAAGAACTAGAATGGGGCTATCTTACTCAAGGAAAGAAGCCAAAATAGCCTGTTTCCTTGATGCCTTATACTAAAATTTTACAGAAAGCTATAAATCTGAGAAGATAAATGAATAAGGACACAACCTCACATTTAGGAAGCAATTTTTTGACCATAGCACTAATCTCCATGATCACCTTAAAGCAAGAGCCAATATAGGAAGTCATTCCAAAAGTGAGAGGAGAGGGAGTGGCTAGTGCAGGCACTGTAAAACTACTCAGTCAGAAAAGGTGAGCACATAGAACACATAGAAGGTGAAGGAAAGAAAGGGAAAGATAGATATAGATATATAGTGACATGTATGTAGTCATATATATGTGTGTATATATATGTGTACATATATATAAAGGAACTAGCAAATTACAATTTCAAAACGTGAGAAAATTTAATTCTTACAAATGCATTGAAAAAATTAATTCTCAGAATATGAATTTAATCCATATGGATTTAATTTTAATAACAATTATATAGTATACTAAAATATATCCATTTACAAAGCTCAGTAAAAAGTGTATTATAACCAAAAAGAAAAAAGTTATGAGATAATAATACATTAAAAATAGAATAACTACATAATGAAAAGAATCAATAAAAATCCTGAAAATTAAAAATATATTTAGTTAAAAAGACTATTAAGGTGATAATTTATTGACTTAGCATGACACATTAATAAATTAGTGATTATTGAAACATAAATATACATAGGGAAATAAAAAGATACAAAATATGAAAAAATGTAGTTAGGGAGCAGATATTGATAGGTTACAAAATGCATAAAATATGATGGAGTTCTCAAAGAAAGGAATGTAGAAAATGTCAGGAAAAATATTTCAAAAGCTATATTAGAATTTTTCCAAAATTTGCTAGAATTATAGAAATATTTGACTACTAATTTCAAAAATGCATATTCTTAATATAACCAAATAAAGAGTTAAAAAATATACACACATACATACTAATAATTGATTTTTGATAAAGATGCCAAAATACTTCTATGGAAAAAGGATAGTTTTTCAACAATTGGAACTGAAGTAACAGAGTAATCATATGGAAAAAACAAACCTCAACCATTACATTATATCATATAAAAATTAATTTGCGACAGATCATAGCCATAATTATAAAAGGCCATGCTATAGCAATTTTAGAAGTAAAATAGCATGTTAAGTCCTCTCCTGAAAACAATGATTCTAGCTTACATAAACTATTAATTAAAATATCCTTATTACATCATGTGCTTAGAGTTTTAGTTTTGCATTTTATATTAAATGTGCACAAAAAGTTCTGGTGCTTTCACAATCAATGTCTAATTATTTCAAGTATGTATCAGAATTACATACTCACCAACAAAATAAATAAGAGAATTGGAGAGGAGTTAAAAATTATCCTAAGCTCTAAAATAGTGTATGTAGAAGTAGATAAATAGCTAGATAGGAAAAAGAGTTAAAGAGTAAACAATAATTGCTGAAACAAATAATAAAATTTGAAAAATAATAACAATACTACCCATGGAAAATTATAGATTTCACAAACAAGTGGTAATGCAGCAGAGTAAGAAAAACATCTGAAGTCCTCATTCTTCTTATAGGTGACTCAGATTATAACTCTACATGCATATTTTCATAGTCATAAAACTACATATAAAATATTAAAACCCCAAAAGCAGGTGTAACAGTTAAAGAAAACTAATATATTTGAATTGCTAAGATAATCAAAGAAAAACAACAAAAGAATCAACAGGAAGTTATTAAAAATAAAAGCATGGGAAAATATGAGGAAGTCAGTTATAATAAACATAGTTAAACTTATTTTCTAAAACAGAAAGTCTCGCCAATTGTCTTACGAAACAAAATCTAATTACATGCTGATGGAAATAGATACCTAAAACAAAATGATGTTGAAAATGGCAAAAATAAAAAAGGCTGATGATTAAAGACTAAGCAAAATTATATTTGGTAACAGTAAAATGCAGAAATAGATTATTTATATTTAAAGTTAAACAAAATAGCTTTAAATAACATAAAGAGTGTCATCATATATTGATAAAACCTATAATTCACAATGATTATATAGTAGTGTTTTTCATCATATATCTATAGAGATTCCAATATTTTTCTTTTTTTTACAGTTGGAATATACTAATGTACAATTTTAACAAGCTTTTGCTTTTATTGAAATGATATTCTAATAAGGGACACACAAAAAAATTTTTTAAATGAAATTTTTTTTCTATTATTGATGATATCTATAAGCAAAATAAAACAGATTAGTGAGGAGCAGAATGATGAGATGTAACATTAGGAAAAGTCATCTCACCTCCCATGGAAAGAACATTTTTGCTGAGACCTAAGTGATGAAACAGAGGCAATTATGGGAAGATTAGAGGAAGAACACTCCCAGTGGGGAGATTATAAAGTAAAAACACCTGAAATGAAAGTAGAGATAATAACAATGCTAGAAGATGAGGAGAGATAGATAAGTATATACCCGACTCACATACGGTGGGTCATGAGGAAAAGTTTGGATGAATCCCAAAAGTAATGGGAAGCCTTTGGAGCGTGTTTGGTGGGATGATGTGTAAAAACATGGATCTAAAATATAAACAAGGGGAAGCTGGTATATCATAGAGGGATTTTGCAGAGAAGCTGAATAAAAGTAATGGTGACATAGTTCAAGGTCAACTGTAAAAGCTGAAGAAGGAATATTAGACAAGGAAATATACAGACAGATTTGGGAAATATACTGGTAGAAGAACTGACAGTATAACGTTGATGGGTAGAATGTGAGTGGCAAAAAAGGACAATAGGAATCAAGGATGACATTTAGATTCAATGAAGAAAAATTCTCTTCTGGACATGTAAATGGGATCCTCATAATAGATAACCAAAACGGAGATGTTAAGTAAGTTTGAGAAGCTCAATGGTGATATAAATGTGGCAGTCATATGCATACTAATTTTATTTGAAACCATAGTGGTGGATGAGGTCAATTCAGGTAGAATTATAGAAAGAAAGAAAAGACCAAGGACTTTACTATGATGTAAGTATAAAGAGATTTGACTGATAATGAGAAAATAGAGGAGAATGTATTACAATGAGTGTATCAAGAAGAAAAATTAAATATGGTTGTGAAAAAGGCAATTATATAATATAAATAAAATAAAGCTTGTAATTAATGGCACACAGAGTCTACAAAATGTTTCAAGAAAAATAATAATTTTGTATAAAATTATTACTCCATGAAAGTAATTGTGTATACCATTTTCTTTGATCATTATTATTAGTTAGCTACAAAAATGTATCAATAAAAAATGACCACATTGCTTGAACAGATTATCCCAAATAAACCATATTGCATGATTAAAATTAGTGAGTGTTTAGCAAAAAAATAATATGAAAATACAACTTAACAAAACTCAAGGACTGCCACAAAAGGTATACTCAAAAAGTATACATATTTTAAAAATATTAATAGAATAAAAATATAGACTAAGGTTTTGATTAAATATCAAAGCAATAAAACAAACTCAAAGAAAACAGAATTAAAAAGTTATATATTTATTGGTGCTAATGCTACTAATAACACCAAAACATCAAAAAGCAGCCTCATTATTTATTTATTTTTGTACATATGAGTAACAAAAATACATTAGGTAAAATTCTGGAAAATTCATTCTTAGAAAATGGAAAACACTTATAATAAGTGATGCACGTATTTGGAAAAATTATAAATGGTTATTTGAAATAAGAAGAAAATTCTCCCCTTACAAATAACTAATGAAAATAGACTAAATATAAAATGAACAACTTCCCCATTTATCAAATATGCAAATATTGTTACCAATAATATTTATTATTCTTATGGCAGGCACTTTCAAATACTTGTAGTCATGCAAATAGCTAAAATTTTTCTGGACTGTAACTTTGCAATATGTATAAAAAGCCCTAAAGATTATATAATAAACCTTGATTCAAAAATCAATTATCTAGACAGAGGAAATGTTCAAAGATCAAGTCTATTACTATTATTATTATTACCACCATATTATATTATTATTCATCACATTGACAAATTAAAAAATATTACTTAAAGTTACCGCAGTGAAAAGGTTAATTTTACCATAGTATATCTGAAATATTTACTTAGTAAAAAAAGTTTTAAAAGACTATTAAAAGAAATAAACAAATATTCTTACTTGGTGTCAAGTGAAAATAACTCATAGGATATTGTACATAAAATATTAATTCAATTATGTAAAATATGTATACCATACATATACCACACAAACACACTTATCACACAAACTAATTAAAAATATGCTAAAGACAAACATTTTTATCTCTGAATGATAAGTTTATGGATAATATTGTTCTTTATGTGACTCTGTATCTCCTTAAATATTTCACAAAGAACATATTTTTAAATTCAGAAATGAATAACAAAAACAATGCATAAAGATTTTAGACAGAAGAAATATGATTTGGATTTTGAAAGGGTGAATCTGTTTGTGAAGTTAAGTAACTTCACAAGGAAAAACCTAAATTTAATATGATATATGTAAGGGTTTAAATGAATTGAAGCTCATTTTAGTGCATCTTTGAAGGTAAAACATTGCAACAGTGTTTTAACATTTTCTCCCACGACGCTGATAATGATCTCACAAAGTTGTTTATAATCATTTTATTGCATTCATCAGCTGAGACTAATTATAACTCAGATGAAAATCATCCTTGCAGAGTGCATTCTAAATATTAATAAACATAAATAATGCAAGTTTACTATTAAAGCAATTCAAAACAACAAACAGAACCCACAGGGAGTTCCTTAAAATTAAACTGGTTCCACATAAATTCTGTCTAAAATGTTCAAAGCAACAATATCCCATATCACAGGATATATTAACTTTCTCCTTTCTTTTGTTCTGTTTGCTAATTTTATAGGACAAAATAATAGATGTGAGTTGTTGACAGGTCAGAAAAAGTTCAGTAGTAATTTCCAGTAAAGAAAATGGAACTTATTTGAACACCAACTGGCTAAGACAAGACTGAGAACCAGCTGCTATTGATGTGCATTTTCTAAAATTCTGGAATATTGTTCTTACCCTTTCCCTCTATTTCTTAGGCTGTCAAAAACGGACAATTACTGAAGCTATAAAAACACAACTTTAGGGCTGGGCGCGGTGGCTCATGCCTGTAATCCTAGCACTCTGGGAGGCTGAGGCGGGTGGATTGTTTGAGCTCAGGAGTTCAAAACCAGCCTGAGCAAGAGCGAGACCCCCGTCTTACTAAAAATATAAAAATTAGCCAGGCATCGTGGTACATGCCTGTAGTCCCAGCTACTCGGGAGGCTGAGGCAGGAGAATCGCGTGAGCCCAGGAGTTTGAGGTTGCTGTGAGCTAGGATGATGCCACGGCACTCTAGCCCGGGCAACACAGTGAGACGCTGTCTCAAAAAAACAAAAAACAAACAAACAAAAAAACCCACAACTTTATAACTTCAAACATGTATTTTAAATTAGTGGGTTTCAAATCTCAGATTAATTGACATATTTTAGCATTTAAAATTTGTAGTTTTTAACACGATCTCCTATTAGATTTTAAGGAGTCTTCATTTTGATTGTTTTGGAGTTGAAAATTTTATATGACACATTCAAATGATTGGCTTTATGACCTTGGGCAAGATAATGAACATTTTAGAGTGGACATTTGAAAATTGGTGGTAAGTTTTTTTCCCTTAGAAAGTTTTTATTGGCATGAATGTGATATGATATTTAAAAACGTAGAATACATTTTGAGTCTTTAACCCATTTTATTAAAAACTTAAATGTAAGACCCAAAACTATAAAAATACTAGAAGAAAACCAAGAAAAACTCTCCTGGAAATTGGTCTAGGTAGGCAAAGAATTTATGACTAAGATCTCAAAAGCACAGGTAACACAAGCAAAATTAGATGAATGGGACTTAAACTAAAAAATTCTTCACAGTAAAAGAAACAACCAACGGAGTGAAAAGACAACCTGTTGAATGGGAGAAAATATTTGCAAACTATTGATCCCACAGGCGACTAATATCCAGACTATACAAGAACTCAAAAACCTCAATAAGAAAATAACAAATAATCTCACTTAAAAGTGGGAGCTAAAAAGTCTGATCTCATGGACAGAGGAAAGACAGATAACAGGCTGGGAAGGGTGATTGGGGAGAGGGGATGAGGACCAAGAGAAGGGAGTTAAAGGGTGCAAACATAAAGTTAGACAAAAGGAATTAATTCAATGTTTGATAGCAACGTAGAGTAAGTGTAAAAAAAATGTAGTGTACTTCGGAGGTGAATACCTTAAATATTCTGACTTGATAACTGTGTATTTTATATTTGCAACAAAATTTCACACGTGCCCATAAATTTGTACTAATAAAAAAAAAGAACATAAACTTTATTAATGTCTATTCTTATTATTACCATTATATTTTCCTTTCTGGCTCTGCATGTCATTACAGTTTATTACTATTACTTTCTTGCGTTATGGAAATCATTAAATATGAGGAGACATGTGGATACTAGTTTCAACTCCACCACTTAATATGTGATTTCACTTTTGGCAACCTCACTCTCCTCATTTGTTAAATGCCACCAGTGACACTTGATATAGCTACTTCAAATACCTTGGCAAGGATCAAATAAAATAAACGATTGATAATACTTGTAAATTCTAAAATGCTATTCAGAAGATAAGGCAGATTGTACACTCCACATATTCATACTACTATCAAAGCTACACAGTGCCAAAAACTTAGGCACGTTCTGGCATGCAAAGAGCAAATGCTTCCAAACATTTGAATATTACAATATTTCTCAATGCTTTAACATGGAAATTACTTTTCAGAATTTTATAATGATTTACTTTGTTTATATAAGATACAAATTTAAAAAGAAAACCATGATGCTTCCCAAAGTTCCCTTTTGTCATCCAGACTGTTGGTGTTATATAGACAAAATTTATATTTCCTTGGATAATTGCAAAATGTTTGTTATCACTAAGAAATTTCTAATCTACAAAGTACAAGAAATCTTACCACTCTCTACTTTGATATTCTTTGCTAGTCCTTATTATTGTAATTTCTAACGTGAATGAAGTAAAGATCTTTCATTTCTTTTCTTCTCTATGAAATTAAGTGTTTTATTTTAGAAAGGAAAAGGCTATTTAATAAGTATGACTAAAATTAATACCTTTTGAAAGCTAAAAGCATTTCAAGTTCAATAAAGGTAATAGATTTTTTAAAAATGCAAAACAGAAAGTTGTACTTAACATATTTGCTGCATTTTATTGCTTTAGATTAAAAATTACATGTGGAAAACTCTTAGCAAACTTCAATATCATAATATTGGTGAGAGCTAAGCTGCTAAACAAGGTCAGATTTCAAGTGAAGTGGAAAAATGTCTAGATTTATTTAATACTTATACAGTAAAACTATTTATAAGTCACACTAATAATTGTACAGTAGGAAACACAAGAGTAATCAACTTACATGATTTCATTTAATCATTAAAATTATTAAAATTTTTAAGATTATGTCATCTTCCTTTATATTTGCAGATTTTTCTGCTCACTGGTTAGACATAGTAAAATCGGTGGCCCTATAACAATTTTCATAGAGAAAAAATCTCAGGAAAGTGGTGAAATTGAAAAGTTTTGTCACATTTCATATTTTGAAATATGATTTTGCTTACCGATTTAGCTCTCACCAGTATTAGGATTTTGAGATTTGCTAAGAGTTTGTCACATGTAATCTTTAATCCAAGGATTCTCTCAGATCCTGAAAATTGTATGGATGAGTTTTGACAAAATTTAAAGGAACCAATGCAAACTTTTTCATGAAATAGAATACTCCCAAAGTCGTAGGAGACTAAAATAAATTTGGTGGTCAGACTGGACCACAATAAAAGAAGATGAAAGAAAATCAGTGTCAATCTCATTTATGAACATAATTATTAGGAAGTTAAGAAAAATAATAGATGATGATGAAGTTAGTTTTATCACACAAATGCAAGGCTTATTTGATTAACTTAGTTCACCACATTAACAGTTTCCATGACTTCAAGTTTATGGCTGTTCTCAATATACCACCTGCCTTTTCTTATATGTCTCATTTTCTCCTTTCACTTCCCTCTAATCCCAACCTCTCCTCAACCTGCTAACAAATTTTCTGAAGCTCTTAAATGCCTAAATTAACATAGGCTCTTGTCTCAGAGAAAGATATCTTGAAAAATTTATTCAGACTTACTACATTCATAGGAACATTTATATTTCAGAGATGTATATTGGAATAAGGTAATAAATACCTTGAGTGAAAGAGTGTTAGGTGGCAAGGCAAAAACCATTTTGAAGTTGGAATGATGATAACTGTCTTTATACAAGTAAACTACAATTTCTTCCATGGGAATACGACAGAGGTCCTTGCTACTACACACAGACTGAATCGTTTTTTGCTACTATTTCCCTTTGACTCCAGAACAC
>NW_012146190.1:1263708-1265315 GCF_000956105.1 Propithecus coquereli | reverse complement strand
AGTTAAGGTTATAAATGTGCCCATTACCCAGATAGTGCCTGTAGGTATGTTTTTGCCCCTCTCCTCCCTGCTTGATTCTCACTGAGTTTTACTTCCCTCTGTGCATATGTGTGCTAATTGGTTAGTTGCAATTTAATAGTGAGTACATGTGGTGCTTGATTTTCCATTCGTTAGATATTTTACTTAGGATAATGGTCTCCAGTTCCCTCCAAATTGTTGCAAAAGGCCCTAACTCATCCTTCTTCATGTCTGAGTAGCATTCCATAGAGTACATACACCCCATTTTGTGAATCCACGCATGAATTGAGGGGCACTTGACATCTTTGCAATTGTAAATTGTGCTGCAATAAATATTTGAGTGCATGTGTCTTTTTGATATAATGACTTCTTTTCCTTTGGGTAAATATCCAGTAATGGGATTCCTGGATCAAATGGCAAGTCTACTTTTAGTTCTTTGAGGAATCTCCATACTGTTTTCCGTAGAGGTTATACTAATTTGCAGTCCCACCAACAGTGTATAAGTGTTCCTTACTCTGTGCATCCACATCATTATCTATTGTTTTTGGACCTTTAAATAAAAGCCTTATTTGGGGTAAGGTGGTATCTCATTGTGATTTTAATTTGCATTGCCCTGATGATTAGTGATGTTGAGCATTTTTTCATATGTTTATTAGCCATTTGTTTATCTTGTTTTGAAAAGCTTCCGTTTTTTTGTTCACTTTTTAATGGGGTTGTTTGTTTTTTTTTTTCTTGCTGAATTTCTTGAGTTCTTTGTAGATTCTTGTTATTATCCCTTTATTGGACTTATAGGTTGCTAATATTTTCTCCCATTTGTAGTTTGTCTATCTGCTCTGTTGATTCAACCTGTGCAGAAAGGTTTTAATTTAATCAAGTCCTACTTATTTTTGTTGTTGTTGTGAATGCCATTGGGGTCTTCTTCACAAATTCTTTGGGTGTGTCAATATCTACAAGACTTTTTTGAAACTTTTTACTCTGGCATTCTTATGGTTTCATGCCTTATATTTAAGTCTTTTATCCATCTTGAACTAGTTTTTCTTAGTGGTGAGAGATATGGATCTTGTTTCATTCTTCTTCATGTGGCTATCCAATTCGCTCAGCACCATTTATTAAAGAGAGCTTCTTTTCCGCAGTGTATATGGTTCTCTGCTTTGTCGAAGATCAATTGGCTCTATGTGGATTGTTTTACATCTGTTCTGTTCCGTTGGTTTATGTCTCCGTGTTTGTGCCAATACCATGCCGTTTGGGTTACTACAGCCTTGTAGTATAGTTTGAAGGCTGGTAATGTGATGCCTCCAAATTCGTTCTTTTTGCTTAAGATTGCTTTACCTATTTAGCTTCTTTCCTGGTTCTAAGCAAAGTGTACAATTATTTTTTTATCTTTTTGATGTACCCTTAAATGCCTACATCCAAAAAAACAGAAATATTTACAAATCAACAATATAATGACAGTTCTAAAGGAACTTAAAAAGGAAGAGCAAACCAAACCCAAAGTCATAAAAAAGAAAGAAAGAAAGAAAGTCAGAGCAGAAATAAAAGAAATTAAAAACAAAACAAAACAAACAATACAGGAGCCTCATGCCCAGAGA
>NW_012146190.1:1262389-1263658 GCF_000956105.1 Propithecus coquereli | reverse complement strand
TTTAACTTTTCCCATTCATGGAATGTTGATGTGTGGCTTCCATCCCTTAGCTAGTAATGGTTAGATCATTTGACCTTGTACTTAACACACTGACTGCCACATTAGAAAAAAATTTTTTTTTCCTTGGGATCATAGTGTTTTATTACAAAAATAGGATGAAAACTTCAAAAACAAAATAGTCCTTTCTAATTTCATGAAAAATTTGTTATTTTCAATTGTTTTTTGTGTGTGAGTTATATGTAACTTGAAAAATAGTTCTCACGGCTCCCAAGGTGAAGAGACATGGATTACATATGCTTCAAGAGGCCCTGGACTCAAAATTAGTGTGAGTTAAATACAATTCACATGGTGGTTAATGTGTTAAATATTGTCCTTAGGATATTTTCTTCAATTTCTTTTTCCATGTAAGATATTTTGCTTTACTACAACCCAAAGGATTCTACTTGCCATGCTCTAACAATATAGAACATTTTAGAATATCAAAATGTTCTGTTAGATAATATTTGAAACAGATTTTCAACAGAGCAGTTTATAAGTGATTAAGTATAGACATGATAAAAAAAAACATATTTTTATCAAACCCATTCAGCATTTCCTAAAATGCTTCATAGGCTTTTGTTAAAAAGTATAAATTCAATATCCAGAAATAATTCCTTCTTATAAATACTTTTCTTGTCTTCGTTTAGATAGAGGTTATAAGTACAAAATTAAACATTTTGATTATCATTACGTTTATGTACTAATAATAACACTATTCCTCCATGAATGTGAAAGTACTACTGAAAGTACTTATAAAGTAAAACACAATAAAGAATAAGACCTTTATAAATTTAAAAAGGAGTCAGTGAGAAGAGATGCTGTCAAGTATTTGGAATGACTAAAATTGGGCATTGAATTTGCCAATCAAAACAAAATGGAAACTTAGATTACAGGATTTAATTTTCTAACTCGTTCTACCTCATGAAGAGTGTGATTCTCTCACTGACATTTCTTTTCTCCCCCCATGCATAAAGGACACAGTTATGTAATACAATAGAAATGGAACAGGAACAGAATCATGAAGTAAATTTATTTCTATTGCTCTCATCCTTAAGGGTGTCCCTTTGAAATATGAATATAAAAAAGAATATGTGCAAAATGATTTTCTTCTAGATAGAGAAAATAGGAGAAAAATAGTATAGCTATCTTTATGTCTGTCATTTTGCTCATCCCCAACAATAAGGAAATATTGCATTGAAGATAAATTTGCAAATGATCTTAACTGTCAGC
>NW_012146190.1:1246564-1248714 GCF_000956105.1 Propithecus coquereli | reverse complement strand
GTCTTTTGGAGGGGCAGCTAAGTCTTATTTTGTGAAAGGCTGTTTTTCAAGAGCAATGACTCATATGTGTGTCTATTTTCATAGAATCAGAAACTTGTGACCTAGAAGGGAACATATAGGTATTCTACTATAAGATTTTTCTTTAGTTAGAAAAGCCACATGCACAAGTTACATGTTTGGGTGAACCTGGGAATTGGTTTCCTTACCCACCATTTGGTTGTTTTTTTCATTAACCTGTTTACTAACTTGTTCGATTGAATTTAATTCAATTTTAACAAAAACATTGTATAGGAGAATTTTTTAGTTGTGCCTCATTTGTAAGAATTTCAGTATAAAACCAAACTAAACCCTACAAGAAAAAATAAACAATTAAGTGAACAAAATAAATGAATGTGCAAATTAATCATAAACACAATCACAAAGCAAAATTAAGGGGGGAAACATGAGAAAACTTTAAACTTCTGCCTTTTCTTTGAAGAGACTTGTGTTTTCCACAGAAAACCAAGAGTGTAATAGATTTTTTTAAAAAGTGTTGGTTAGCCTTAATTTTTCCAGTCAAATTCTCAGTGACACATAGAATCAAATCTTTGGGGGGAGGCTAACTTTGATCATCTACGAAATTAGCGTGGGAATCAAATTAGCCTTTTGGTTCCAGAAATTACAGTTCCAAAAACCTGTATTACGTATACAACAAACAAACAAGCAGCAAAAAAGTAAACAAAACAATCCATTTTTTCCATTGTAGTTTGTCAAATATTTGCCAAATGTACAGCAACAAAATGTCATTTCTCAGATAGTATAGCAGTAGTTGCTCTAAGGATCATAAAGTATAGGAGATTACGAGAAGAAAAACAAATGCAACACTACCTAATATTAAAGATAGAGTGATCATTAAATCAAGAGAAGGGATTCGGAAAATGAACAAAGAGAAAGAGAAAATATATTTTCAGATCTCAATCATCCATAAACTTATTCTTAAAATTGCCCTTATCATTGACATTTTCTTTTCTGCAAAATAAACTAGGTATCTAATTGAAAATGTGACTGTGCTCATAAACTTTAGCAAGCCTCAGTTAAAATTCTAGAGTTTATTGTTATGCTTATACACTTTAAAACACTTTAATATACTTTGAGGTGTTACCCAAATCTTACTAAAGATACAGGAACCCACCCAATGTTTCATTGTGGAAATGTCATTGAAATTTTGGTTTCTTAGCATGCATTCTTTCAAATAATTACCTAATTTCTAAAATCCACCTCTCAGATTTCAGTCTAACTTTGAATTGAAAGTGAAAATGAAGTTTGTAATTTACTGAACCAATACTGAATGGCTAGATGGATGATAAATGGAAACCGAACTACTAATTCCACTTTTGTATGGTGCCATACGTTTGTGAAACATTCAATAAAAAGGCTGAAAAATAAATGGACTTACAAAAGAGTACCATTTCATTTAATATTTAACCTTCCTTCATGTTTCTGTCTGGGATCTTGGACACACTGGTGTAAGTGAAAAAAAGGAACAGGACAACTAATTTCTTTCTAACTCTGATTTCCTTTTAGGTGTTCTGAGTGCATTAAAAACTTCTAATGGTGCCAATTATTACCTTTGTTTCCTTTCATATGTCTTCTAGGTTACATTTTACCAATTTACTTTCAGCTACTCTTTATGTACCAACAAATTGGTAGAATAACAAAAATAAGCAGGGAAAAGGAGAAAATTCCAAAGTGTTATTTTCTCCACCACCAAGCAGTAAAAAAGAAGAAAGTAACACTTTAATCTCTTTAATATGAATACTTTTTTCATTCCTGGAATGAGAAAGTACATCCTGCTTTGTTTGAAAAATGTTCCCCTTAGGAATAAAAGAATCAAAGATAAAGGAAAACATGTTAAACTCTATAGCACTTTAGGCTTGTTCACTCTCGCTACCTCTTCCTGTAAAACTGATTGATCTTCTAAAAATCTGAAGTAACTTTTGCTGGCAGCTATGGGTATTCTTTTGGTACAGAAAATATATAAAATTCATTAAATTTTTCTCACATTGTTCATTATTAATTTTGCCAAAAAATGCCAGAAGTATTTTCAAAGCTTGGCAAAGTTGCTGGCTTATTTTGGAATTATAAAATTCATTGTCCTACAATTGAGTAAG
>NW_012146190.1:1244871-1246514 GCF_000956105.1 Propithecus coquereli | reverse complement strand
TGTATCAGTTTGAACTGAAGAGAGTGGAAAATATAAAAAATAAAAAAGAGATGCTCTTGAACTTCCCAACTTTTTATTTGGAAGAAACCAGTGGGAAAGGATACTTAATTGCAAAAGGTGGCCAATTTCTGTAGAAAAGAAAGGATAAATCAGAGGGCAGAACCAAGACTCCAGAATGTGGGACCAAGAGCCATGAAGAACAACTCCCATGAAATGGGATTACATTCTAATCAAGAAACTGGCAATGTGTACTTAACTAGATGTTACAACTGCTTTGGATCACTAACTATTGTGTACCTGCCATTTTTTTTTTCCCTCCTTTTTTGAATGAAAGTATCTATGAAGTTATCCTGTACCTGTCCCAGCATTGTATCATTTCATAGGGTGTGTGTGTGTGTGTGTGTGTGTGTGTGTGAGAGAGAGAGAGAGAGAGAGAGAGAGAGAGAGAGAGGGATGATAAGTAACTTGCCTTTCAATTCTTAAATCTTCATAATTCAGAAGGATTACACTAGGAGAATTGCATCTCTGGAGCGTTATCCACAGTGGGACATGATTTAGATGACAAGATCTGGACTTCAAGTTGATTCCATAATGGGATAAAACTTGGGTAACCTGGGGGAAATGGTGTAGGTATTATGCATGTGGGAGGAGTGAAAATAATTTATGTCCAGAGGGCACACTCTAGAGATTTTAAAACATGGGCCCCAAATTGTCAGATACTCCTCCTATCAAAACGTGAGGGTCTGTGACCTTTCCCTTTGATTCTGGAGCGATGTGTCTAATAGATTATGATAGAAATAATGGAGACTTCTGAAGCGGTCTCATAAAAAAATAATGAAGTTTCTTTCTGTGTGTATGTGTAAGTGTGAGTGTGTGTGAGTGTGAGTGTGTGTACTTTATTCCCTGAACCACCATGTAAGAAGTCTGAAGCCACCGTGTTGTGAGAAAGCCAAGCCATACAGAGAAGTAACATGTAGGTACTCTGGTTGGCAATCACAGTTTTACATTCGCCCCTTCCTAGATGCCAGATAATATGAATGGATGAGCCTTCAAGTGATTGCAATCTCTCTCTGTTGAGCCATCCCCAGCCTTCAGGTCTTCTCAGCTGAAGACCTAGACATCATGAAGACCCAAAGAGACCATGAGCATAACAAAATTATTGTTTTATGGTCTGAAGGTTGTGGGTAATTTATAAATGGAGAAATAGTAACTGTGATACCACTGATGATAAATAATAAAATATAATTAAAAGGTTAAATAACTCTTTTTAAAAGAAAAACAGAATTTGAAGCCATGATTAATTTCTTAAAAAGAAATATAAAATTTTTAATGAAAAAACTATTTTTCAGATTCTATCAAAATTGTGCTCATTTCTTCTTTCTTAGGCAGTCATCAACACTGTAGTCAATACTGTTTCTTTTTTGATGTTAAATCCATGGTGTAAAATTATCATATGGTTATGTGGAAAAATCTCAACAGTATTGTTCCAAACCTACATATTAAACATCAATTCCAAATGAACTAAAATTTTAAAGTTAAGGTAAACTTAAATTTGATTTTAGATGTTGTGCATATTTGCCTTGCAAATATATTTTAGATATGTGTCTATTTCTATATATCACTTAAGTAACTAATCCTCCTTT
>NW_012146190.1:1243056-1244821 GCF_000956105.1 Propithecus coquereli | reverse complement strand
ATCACTCTATTTTTGGTATTCAAAAAATATTTTATGCATATTTTTAAAATTGTCATTTTACAAAATACCATTTTAACAACAAAATATATTAGTCCCCCTTTATCCAGGGAGGATTCATTTCAAGACCCCCAGTGGATGTCTGACACTACGGATAGTATTGAACTCTATATATACTATGTTTTTGCCTGTACATATGTACCTATGATAAAATTGAATTTATAAATTACACACAGTGCTCTCGTGCTTTAGGCCGTCATTAAGTAAAATAAGTATTACTTGAACACAAGCACTGTGATACCATGACACTGTGACAGTTTAGGCGATAAACTAGAAGGCTATGAAATGACTAATGGCCTGGTAGCTTAGACAGCATCTATATGCTGGACAAAGAGATGATTCATGTCCCAGGTGGGATAGAGTGGTACAGTGTGAGACTTCATCATGTTACTCAAAATACTGCACAATGTAAAACTTATGAATTGTTTATTTTTGAAATTTTTCATTTAATATTGTCAGACCGCAGTTTACCGTGGACAACTGAAACCACAGAAAGTGAAATCACAGATAAAGGGGCAGAGGGT
This sequence comes from Propithecus coquereli, assembly GCF_000956105.1. Classification (NCBI taxonomy): domain Eukaryota; kingdom Metazoa; phylum Chordata; class Mammalia; order Primates; family Indriidae; genus Propithecus; species Propithecus coquereli. The sequence continues at coordinate 1,244,240 of NW_012146190.1, read as the reverse complement.
ACTATAGTGTCTGTACGTGTTTTCTGGGTGTGTTTGTGTGGAAGAAATTGTAAATGGATCTTAATGTGTTAACTCCTATTATATTTTCAAGCATCAGGTTACCACACAAGGAATATACATGACCGAAATGTTATTTTGTTATAGCAAATAATAGAAGGATAAAGTCTATAATTAGCTGATTAAAACCGTGGTTGAATTGGGAATGAATTTTCACTTCATATTTCTTTAAAATATTTACATTTTTGAAAGTATGCTTGTACTATTTTGTCCAGTTAGAAAAACAACAAACTATTTAAGTGGTAGAAACTTGCAGTACACACAACAAACTTTAAAAAGAACAAAGCTAACTCTCCCATTTCAAACACACGCTACACATACACACACATATATTTTAATTTATGATACAAAACTACAATGATAAATACAAAAATATAATGAATAGTAAGCCATTAAAATTATAAAAGAAAGAAGGCAAAAGAACAGATGCTGTCAATAATTGAAATTTGGAAAATCATCAGAAGTACTGAGAATACTGCAGTTCGCTCTTACAAAAAGATGACATAAAGGGTTTATGAGTAACTCGACATTCCAAGAAAGAGATGCAATTTCAGGGAAAGCGGATAAGAGCCCCAATATCTATCCCAGGTTTGCTTTGGTTAATTCAAACTACTACTTGGTTAAAGAGGGTAGACAATTGAAAAACTTCATTTACCAGATGCCCTTGCAGTTGGAAGATTGGAGAGGTGGAAGAAAGACAGACATACGAAGTGGTAGCAGCTGACTAGCAAGTTACCCAAATACCCCGTGTTCTGGATTTCAGGCTGGTGTAAAGCAGTTGTGCTGTGATTGTTGTGGGTGGGGGAAAGCAAGGGCAGAAGCAGCAGCATTTTTTGACCTCTGAACTATAGCTAGCAAAGTGTGGTACAGAAACCCAAAGTCTATTAGAATCCACCTTACTTTCACTTTTCCAACTGCGTAGCATTTGATTCCCTTATAGTCTATCACTTCTGCTTGAAAATCCTAGAGTAGGCTCTATGTCCTGCATCGAACCCAGGTGCCAGAAAGGTGAGTCATCTCCAGGGTATGTTTCTTCCTAAATGAGGGCATTGAAATTGTGTAATGGAGACAAGTCCCTGCTTTGTTTGATCTGAATTCCTGACCCAGGGAGAACTTTATTTTATAAC
>NW_012146190.1:1230089-1231761 GCF_000956105.1 Propithecus coquereli | reverse complement strand
CCCAGACCAGATGGATTCACAGCCAAATTCTATCAGACCTACAAAGAATTGATACCCATACTGTAGAAACTACTCCATAACACCAAGAAGGAGGGAATTCTTTCCAATTCACTCTATGAACCCAGTGTCACCTTGATACCAAAGTGAGGAAAAGATAGAACAAAAAAAGAAAACTACAGACCAATATCCCCAAGTAAAAATTCTTAATAAAATACTAGCAAACTGAATTTAACAGTTCATCAAAAAAATAATCCGCCATTACCAAATGGGCTTAATCCCAGGGAAGCAAGGATGGTTCAACATATGCAAATCAATAAATGTGATTCACCGCATAAATGGAAGCAAAACCAAAGACTATATGATAATTTCAATAGATGCAGAAAAAACGTTCAATAAAATTCAGCACCCTTTCATGTTAAAAACCCTCAACCATCTAGGCATAGAAGAAACATATCTCAAAATTATAAAAGCCACATATGATAAAGAAACAGCCAACTTCATACCGAATGGGGAAAAGTTGAAAGCATTCCCTCTAAGAACTGGAATTAGAAAAGGGTGCCCACTGTCACCACTTCTATTCAACATAATGCTGGAAGTCCTAGCCAGGACAAGCAGGCAAGAGAGAGAAATAAAAGAGTATTCAAATCAGGAAAGGGGAAGTTAAAATATTGTTTTTTGCTGACAACATGATCTTATATCTAGTAAATCTTGAAGATTCTACCAAGAGACTCCTGCAATTGATAAAGAAATTCAGGAAAGTCTCAGGTTATAAAATCAAGTACACAAATCAATAGCATTTCTATATACCAAGAACATTTTAGCTGAGAGTCAAATCAAAGACTCAATACAATTCACAATAGCCAGAAAGAAAATAAGATACCTGGGAATATATTTAACCAAAGAGGTGAAAGAGATCCACAAAGAGAACTATGAAACACTGAGGAAAGAAATCACATATGACACAAATAAATGGAAAAACATATCATGCTCATGGATTGGTATAATCAACATTCTTAAAATGCCCATACTACCCAAAGTTATTTACAGATTCAATGCAATCCCCATCAAAATACCAACATCACCTTTCACAGATCTAAAAAAAAAGTAATTCTAAGCTTTTTATTTTCTCCTTAAGAGCAAAATTTCCTGAAACAGTTTTTCGAAAGTAGGAAGGGAATGCTTGTGATTTTATCCTCAACTGCTGCTCAGAGTTGAGTACTCTTCTTTACTCTGCATGGGCCACAGATCTTGTCCCTATTGATCATGGCTTGAAATTCTTTGACTACAGCATTTCTCTTCTTAGTATAATGGAGCTATCTTTCCTTGATTTTTTTTAATAGAAATTCTCCTTTTCTTAACTTCTCTCCTATGCCCTATCTTTCAGGAAAACCATACATAGAAGTATCCATATAATTTGTCCACACCAGAATCTATCCTACAGAGTGCATTTACCAAAATTGGGGTTTTTCAGTCTGGAATAAAAATCTTACAGTGCTCCACAGGGGTGTTTTATATACAAAGTCTCAAATAGTAGTCTAAGGAGGATAAAGATATAATAATTCTTGCTATCTTTGGTATGAGTGGTAGATATGTATTTTTTTTCTGACTGTTATATGGGACCTTTTATTTTTCTAAGTATTTAGTTGGTAATTATTGAATCACATTTAAATAT
>NW_012146190.1:1225129-1226943 GCF_000956105.1 Propithecus coquereli | reverse complement strand
GAGACTCTGTCTCAAAAAAAAAAAAAAAAAAAAAAAAAATAGTGTCAAATATGTTTCAATGAAAAAGGCGTATGAGGGTTATAAATCTTAAAAATTAATGTGAAATATGATTGGAAGTTTCTTATAATGTTTACACCTCTACCCTATGACCCAGTAATTTCACTTATACATATCTACCCAAGAAAAATAAAAACATAGGTCCATGAAAAAGCTGTGATCACGAATGTTTGTAGCAGCATTATCAATAATAGTTAAAATCGAAAACATCCCAGTCGAAAACACCAGTCTATTAACTGGTGAATGCATAAAACAATGGAATAGTACTTAGTGATAAAATGGAACAAGTACTGACACCTGTAGCAACAGGTCTAAATCTAAAAAATATTCTTCTGAGTGAAAGTAGCCACACAGAGTTGCTATTTTATGATTCCATTTATGTTAAATTTTACAACAGACAAAACTAAACTATGGTGCTAGAAATAAAAACAGTGTTTGTTTCTGGGGTCATGAAAGATTGATTGAAAAGGGATAACAGGGGAACTTTGTAGGGAGGGTATTGCTCTGTATTTTGATAAGGGTGTGGATTATACAATCTCATGCATTTATGAAAACTCGTAAGACTGTACACTTAATGTATATGTAAATCATTCTTTAATGAAAAAGAAAAAGAAACAAAATGCTGATAGGAAGAATGCATGTGAAAAATACAGATGCTTATCTAAATTGAGAGGAGTACAGAGAAAGATCTAGAAAAGGAAGAGAAAGCTAAGGGAGAATTGTTTTTAAATAGTGCAAGAGACTTGAACAATGTTAACATAAAGTAAAACAATAGAGAGGAAAACATCAGTTTTAAAAAGGAGGGCATTGATAGAGCAATATCCCAGAGTAGGCAGAGGGAACTGGATTAAAGTAACCAAATATGTTTTACTTTTCTGCTCTAAAAAGCCAAAAAAGAGACAGAGCAGGCTCAGGAGGTTTAGGGACTTGATCCAATTAATTATAGTGGGTTACGTAATCAATCATGACAAGAGACTAAACATAAAAATTTCGTTATTTGGGCTCCATGTTGTCCTCACAAGGATAAGAGTACCTCTGGGGCTTCTGTAATTGACTTCTAACAAGGTAGATAATTTTGATCATGTTAGAGACTTATATCTGAAATGGACTCTGCCCTGGGCTAGCTGCATTGGTAAGGAATAAGCAATAATAATACTCAGCTAAAATTGTTTTTATAGAGGAAAAAGTCAAGTACCGCCAGAAACTTTGCACAGGAATTACCGTGGACTATGAAGTCTGATGCAAACCAAAATTGCCGGATGCATTCAGAAAGAACTTAGGTATCAGAATAGGAAATAGTAACTCAACCGTGAGCACTTTCATCTTAGTGAGCTTAGTGAAAAAGTACTTGGCTATCTGTAAAACAACACAATATAAATGAGAGGTATATTGACAATTACTGAGACATTTTCGCACAAATATATCATAACCCCAGAAGCTTTGGAACAAAATAGAATATGTTAGCCAAAATTATTAGGGACAAATGAATGGGGACAAAGCAATCCGTGTATGTTTGTGCAGTGCTATTTGAAATCTGAGGATGCATGAAAATGGCCGGAAAATCTCAAAGGATAATAAGGTTTAAATAATGATGGTAGCTCCAACACTCTAAAAACAAAGCTCTGAAGTGGCTTTGCTGAAAATTACTTACATTTGAAACTATGGATTAGAAAACTCAGGAAATAGACTAAATGGAAAACATTTGAGAGAAGAACAACAGAAATTAGAAATATGTCTAACAGAACCAAAAGTACAAT
>NW_012146190.1:1222717-1225079 GCF_000956105.1 Propithecus coquereli | reverse complement strand
GCTTCAAAGTCTATTTAGTTTTATCTAAATTTAATTATATTCTCTGTAAAGAGATACCAGGACTAACAGCACTTTTGTTTTCATATCATACATTCAAAATTGTAGTGCCAGTCAAAATAAAGGCTGTGCATAATTACTCATGTTTGACTTGAATTATGAAAACTGAATACATGGATGTAAAGTAGATGGGGAAGAGAAAGTTAGTTTAGGCAGGGATAGCAATGTGTGCACAGGCATCGGGATGTGAAAAGGTGTGCCATGTCTGAGAAACAGAAAGCATTTCAGTTATGAACTGAAGTAGACGGTAGTGAGAGAGTGATGGACATTGCAAGTGTTTAGTGAGGAAATGTGGGCACAGAGACACAATTGCCATCAAAATAAGCCCCATATGTCCTGAAAAGGAGACAAAAACACTATCTTTGAATGTTGGTGGTAATGATTTGCCGAAGATGGGTTTATAAAGTAGTAACATAATAAAAATTGTGTTAAAAGAGAGTTTACCCCACCAACAATGTGTCATGGATGGCACCTGGAGTCATGATGTAGAATAATGAATTATTTAAATATTATTAACAGGGAATGATAGTATGTTATATAAAGACTTAGGAATGGGAACAGAGTATGCAAGAGAGATTTAACAGATATTTTACAGCTAGAATTGACCCACTGGACATGGAAGGTTTAGAAATGGCAAAAACAAATGATCAATTGGATGAGAAAAGAGAAATGAGTCAAGACAACTTAGTCTGAGTAAGTGTATTGACAGGGTTATCACTGAAATGATCTGCAAGATCTATGTCAAGGCATAACACACACAACCACACACATGCACATGCATGTGCTTACACATGCACAGACAAGCTTAACATCATCCTTTCTGAAAGCTTACTTTGATACTTCAACACTTTGGCCTATCTTGTTAACAGAAAAGTAACCCCATCCCAGTCAAAAGAGACGCTAGAAATCTGTCTCTCAGAATAAGGAACATGGATGAATTGTTCCCCTTAAAATAACAGCCAGCTACGGCTTTTACCTCCAATCCTTGTCAATGGTGTTCATTCTGTATTAGAGGTTCAATTGAATTACAGTTTTTACTGACTGAAAAATCAATGATGATAAATTGTGAGGGGTGTCTTTTCGGTTCCATAGAAACTATAAGTCAAAGTCAAACAAAGCAACATTTTGAATCATCAGAGTCCCTGACAATGCATCCCCAGGTCTTATCATCAAAGAACCAGCCCTTTGACTTTCTTTTATTGACTACATCCCACATATTAGAGGTAAAAATCCATTGATGACTATGGAGCAAACATTAATATGAGAATGATATCCTTCACAGAACATCATATATTATGTTCACATGAAGGTAAATGGTTGATGATAAAAAGAATCTAAGTCCAGAGCTCACGAACAAAAACAACAAAAAGGTTCTGATTTGAATCTGGGAATCATGAGCATGTACATGGCAAATAAAGTCAGGGCTGTGCGTGAGATTTGACAAGGAGATAACCAGAAAGAGAGAGAGAGAGAGTGAGCGAGAAAGAAGGGCACTAAAGATAGCCCTGGTAAATATTACTCAATTATAAGAAACGGCAATGATCTAGCACCTGTTATACTTTCCCGGACAGAGCTTGAGCCCATTATCCGAAGTGAGGTATCACAAGATTGGAAGAATAGGCTCCACACGTACTCGCCATCAAATTGGCACTGACTGATCAACACTATGGTGCTTACACGGTAGTAATATTCTCCGGGGATTAGGAAGGTTGGGTGGGGGTAAACTCAAAACTAATGGACGCGATAAGCATTGTAGAGGAGAAGGGCATGCCCCTAATCCTTGCTTGGGTGAGGCAAAGACATAAAATGTAACCAAAATGTTTGTACCCTCATAATATCCTGAAATAAAAATAAATAAATAGATAAAGACAGCCCTGGTAACCCACGTTTTAAGGAATGTCTAAAGGGGTGAGAAAAAAAATGAGACTCTCAAGAAGAAAAGGAAAACAGGTGTGTCCCAACGCCTAAGAAGAAGGGAATTTTAAGGGGTGAATAATCAATCAACTATATATAATAGCACATGGAGTTGAATGAAGATGAGTTTTTCAAGTGATCCCCTAAATATGACAACAGGAAGTCATTGATAGTCTTTTCGAGAGGATGAATTATGTAGTGTCTCCATATGAAGATGTATTGGTGCATGTTTTTCATTTTTTAAAATATAGTGTCAGGCTGGGTGCGGTGGCTCACGCCTGTAATCCTAGCACTCTGGGAGGCCGAGGCAGGCGGATTGTTTGAACTCAGGAGTTTGAGACCAGCCTGAGCAAGAGTGAGACTCCGTCTCTACTAAAAATAGAAAGAAATT
>NW_012146190.1:1171543-1220635 GCF_000956105.1 Propithecus coquereli | reverse complement strand
AATCTTTGATTCTTTATTTTTTCTTATTACTGATGACATATCAAGTTACTCTTAAAATACAAATTGAAATAATGGAATTAAATAAGATTTTCATCAATTATTTATTGAGATACTATGGTACATAAAGAATTATTATTTTCCAAGCAGCGATGAATCTAGGAAGTTTTCTGTTAGAGCTGCCATAAAAAAAATATCACAGAGTAGGTGGCTTAAACAACAGAAGTTTATTTCTCATAATTCTGCAGGTGGGAAGCACAAGATCAAGGTGTTGGCAGGTTTGCATTTACCTGAGACCTTTCTCCTTGGCTCTTATATGGCTGCCTTCTTGCTGTGAGGACTTTTCTCTGTGTACATTTCCCTAGTGTCTCTTCCTCTTCTTATAAGTTAACCATTCGTATTGGATCAGGGCCCTGCCCTTATGATTTCATTTAAACATAATTACCTCTTTATACACTCTATTTTCAAATATAGTCACATTGGAGGCTTAGGGCTTCAATTTGTGAAACTTGGAAGAACACAATCCAGGCAACGACAGGGGTCATGTTAGACTCAATATTTTAGGATCCCTATAAGGCTGACAAGTGGGCAGCAACAAAGCGAAGGTTAGGGGCTAACTGTAGACACATAGTATTGGACAATGTGTCTTCATCAGGATGTCCTCTTACTCTTCACTCCATAAGGACAAGCCAGGTAAGACTGCCTATTTTTCTCTTCTCCTGGGGAGTTGACCTTGTAATATTTCCAGATGAATTTATTTGAAAATGAATTTTCATTCACAAGTGCTTCTCCATTAGGGAGAGAAGTTTTTCATGAAATGGGAAAGCCAGGCCTGTATATTTTGCTTTGGTGCCTTTTGGATGTGAGGGGGTGCCTTGTGGTGAAGATGGTGGGGTTAGAAGAGAGTCAATTAGGTTGATTTGCTAAAAATTAGATTTATAGATATTGTTAACACAAGCTGGAAGGCACAGATATGCTGCCTGCTCCATCCTCCTGAACAATCCCTGTTACCTAGGCACCTACTAGCTAAGACCAAAATGGTTCAAGAAGCGAAGAGAGGGAAGGGAAAATCAAGATTGCCCTGACTTAGGATCTGAATGAGAAATAAAGAAGCAGATCCTAATCTTTGAAAAGGTTGTCTCTAAAGCAAGATTTCTCACCCTCAGCACTAGTGGCATTTTGGGCCAGTTTATTGCTGTCTAGTGACTGGGGGCGGTGGGCTGTCCTATGTATTGCAGAAGGTCTAGCAACATCCCTGGTCTCTACTTATCAAATGCTAATAGCTTTCCCAAGTTGTGACAACTAAAAATGTCTCCAAATGTTGCTAAATGTCCCCTGAGGGCCAAAATTGCCCCCAGTTGAGAACTGCACCTCTAAAGGAAATGAGAAAAAATAGTCAGTATCATGAGAGTGGCACAGTGTCCCGTAAAGTTTTATTTTCCCAAATGGTTTTGTATTTATTTAGGATGAACAATGCTTATGCATATTTAAAATTGGCAAAGTGACTTTTAATTATCCATACAAGGATACAGTCACACTGTATCCTTGCTCTCCTATTTTCTCCTTGCTCTCTTGAAACCTCACTAAAATGACAGTGACAATAAAGGATTAAAAGACATATAGACTCAAAAGGACAAAGGAAATAGTGGAATAGACATAAAAAGATGTGAAATTTAAACTTTTTTTTTTTAAACCAAAGAGGAGATGGAGTGTTATGTACTGAGTTAGCAGATCAGAGGAAGCCATAACTTAAGTGTCCTCAAAGGTATGACTAATACGCCACCAAAATACCTAAAAGACCAGGGGTGCCTCAGAAGGTATATGGGATGCACAGAGATAAACATGGGAGAATAGATTGAAAGCTTTTATTTGGAAAGGTTGGGTCTCCAAGTTCCTTCCCTATTTGTGGTCAACCTGGAAGCTACTCCCCCAATCTCAATCAATATATTAGAGTACCTCACTCCTCAGCAATAGAATCAATTGGAACAGCTCCAGATTTGAGCGTAGAAGCTGTTCCAATTTGGCCAGCTTAACAGAAAGCTCAAATTTGCAAGCATAGGGCTACATGATACCATTCACACTCTGTGCTGGAACCACAGTTATCCTCTGCATCTGACACCCAGGAATATTGTGTCCGGCATTCATCCACTCAGTTAGAAATTTGGACAATTTTGATACTGATTTCATTGGTCAAATTGTAAAACTAGACTAAAAATAGTATGATTTTTTTTAAAAAACAGTAGAAGTTATGCCTCACTTATGTAAATAGTCCAAAGGGGCCCAAGGTCAATGATAAGCTCTGCTCTACAGAGTGAATTCCACACAAGGTTGATGAGATTCTGACATCTTCAACATGTGGCTTCCAGGGTTGCTCTGGGCTTCTATATCTCGACATAAGGGTAAAGAGTGTGGAGAACACATTTCGAGTTTTCTTAAAGCCAGGCTGGAAGTAATGCACATCATCACTGTGCCTAGTCATGAGGCCACACTTCGTTCATAAGCCTTAGGTTGGGGTCTTGCTGTATATTTCCAGGAAGTATTGGGAATCGATGTGGGTACAGCTAGTTCTGTCACATTGACAAGGTTTATTTAATCTTTTACCAAGATAAAATGTGACTCGTCACACAATTCATTCTTTATTGATTTATCCATTTACTTATTTACTAGTTTTGTAAAACTGTTTTGAACTCCAACTATATATCAGGTTTTATGTCAGTTTATGGAAGAATAGGAAACAAGCCCTGTCTTTATAGAACTTGAATTCTGTTGGAAGATATACGCACTAGAACAGTAAAAAAACAAGTAAATATTGTACTTTCAAATAGCATTAAGTTCAAGAAATAAAATAATGCAAGGCCAAAGGACACAGAAAGACAAGTGGGTTCATCTTTTAGATATGGTGGTACTGGGTACTGGTGGTACTATGGGTTCAATGTCCCCTCCAAAAATCATGTTGCAATTTAATCTTCAGTGTGGTAGTATCAAGAGGCAAGGCCTTTAATGGGCGATTCCTAATGAATGGATTAATCTATCCATGGATTAATGGATGAAAGCATTAATTCATTAATGCATTATCATGGGAGTGGAACTGGAGACTTTATAACAAGAAAGACCCGAGCATAGCACATCAGCACACTCAGTCCCCTCCCCATGTGATGCCCTGCACCACCTCAGCATTCTTCAGAGTCCCCACCAGCAAGAAGCCTCTCACCAGATGCACCCCCTCATCCTTGGACTTCCCAGCCTCCAGAACTTTAAAAAATAAATTTTCTTTCTTATAAATTACACATTTTTGGGTATCTTTTTATAAGCCACAGAAATGACTAAGACAGGTGGTCAGAAAGGTTTCTCTGAGGCAGTGACATTTGAGCAAAGATAAAAAATATTAAAAGAAAAGCATCATGTGGATATGTGAAAGAAGACAATTTCAAAAGAAGGAACAAGTTTAGAATCCTTGAGGAGGTAGCAAGAATGGTCTTTTCAAGGGAGCAAAAAGCTAGAGAGAGTTTGAGTAACAGAAGCTGTCACCAAGGTAGACAAGATTTTCTAATTATCACAGGGAGTTTGCGCTTTAATCTTAACATGGTATAGAACAGCTGAAGGGTTTTAAGCAGGGTCGTGAAATGATCTAATTTGCCTTTTAAAGGATGATTATGGCTGCTACAATGGGGCAAATGAAGAAAAAGTATGGATAAAAAAGAACTTTGCAGTAATCCGGGCCAGAGGTAACAGAGATTTTGATTAAAGTCATGGTGGAGGTGTTGAGAAAAGTTTAGAATTGGTATTAAATTTTGAAGGCAGATCTGACATGATTTGTTAATGGATATAGGGCAAGAGGGAGAGAAAAGAATCAAAAATGTATAGCTTAGGTGTATGGCCTGAACACCTAGTAAAACAGAAGCATATTTTACTGAAGTGGGGCAGACTAGATAAGGTTAATCCTTTGTGGTTAGACATCAGTAGTTCTGTTCTGGAGATGTTAAATCTGAAATAAGCGCTAGACATACAACACAGATCTCAAGGAAACATTTAGGTATATTACTCTGGAAATTGAAGGTTTGGCTAAGGCTGCAGATACACAGTGGGAAGTCATTAGTATACCAGAAGCATGTGAAACTGTAGACCTGGGTAAGTTTACAAGGGAGAGATTGGCATTGAGAGAAAAGACCTTGGCTGGAACACTGACATTTATTGGTCCAGAATTGTTGAAGATACCTGAAATATAGAATTCAAGGAAGAGACAGAAGGCAGAAAGGAAATTACAAGAGACAGCCCAAAATCCACATTAAAAAAAACTCTCAAGAAGGGAGGAGTTTTCATCTGTGAAAGAAATAACCCTTAGATTTAGCAACGTGGATGCCAAATAAGGATGATTTTAATGTACTGATGTGACTGACTGGAGATACTTCAAAAGAGAGAGAAATTTAAAAATCAAAATAGAAGTTTTGTTACAGAGTGGTTCATAGAAATGTAGGGGTATCTGGAGGGGGATGTGGAATCAAGGGAAGCTCTGTTGCTTTTTCAGTGGGACATACTATAATATGTGTAGGCTGTAGGGGAATAGCCTAGTACAAATAGGAATAATAATTGAAAGAGAGAGGGAATATTTGTAACATCTAAATTCTGGGGTATGTAAGAGAAGATGAAGTCCAGTACACAAATGAAAAAACTGGTTTTATGTTGGGATGGAAACAAATAAATGATATTTCCCACAAATAACTATTGGAAGATGTTTTATTTATTTTTTGCTTATGTTTTATAAATTCCTCAGGTGAACAGATGGATTATTCATAATTGTTGGTTTATCCCACACTTCCATCATTGGTCCATGCATAACTATCTTTTATTTTTTTTTGTTGTTGTTAAAACTAACAGTTGGAAAAGGTATTTCTTGTTTTTTGATACCCAACTTAGTATCATATCACTTCTCACTGAAATATCTTTTAGAGATAATTAGTGAAGTAGAAATTCTGAGAAACAAGGAAAAGAAATAGTTTAGAAAGAAACCAAGAATATATTAAAATTAAGTTAGTTTCATCCCAAACAGTATCATGTAATTTAAAATGAAGTTATTACAATTGTAGATGGTATGATTTTATATGTACCATATATATATAATACCATATATATATATATATATGCACAGTATCTGCATTATAATATAGCACATAAATAAACCAATAACACTACTTTCATCAGACCACCCAAAGAAAAAAAATAGATAAAACATTTTTAAGTGTTCCTTTTCTATTACTACCCTATCCTACCTCTAGCTACCAGATCTTGGCAATTCTAGCTCCAAAATTTATCTAAAGTCTATTCCTTCCTAATCATTTTCAACTTGATAGAAATTTTAATTATTTTCTCTGAGGAAAAGAATGAACTGGTTTCTCTGCTTTCAGACATTGTCTTCTAATCTTTCTGGCATATTGTTAGTATTACCTTATTGTAACACATCTGCTTAATTGCTCAATACTATGCTAAGAAGTTCTAGTACGTCCACAGTTCTGTTGATGAAATCCAAACACTGTACTTGATATTTGATGTCATTTTTGACCTGCTCCCAACCTGCTTTAATCCTTTTATTCCTCTCTCTCCCTAAGCGCTATCCACAGCACATAGAAAACCGATATATCATATCTTCTCAAGTTTTTGTGCCTTTGAACTCTCCAATCATTTCACTTGTAACAACATTTGTTTTTCAAGCGTATGATTAAATATTTGTTGTCATTAAATCTACCCTACTTTTCCATCTCTACTCTAGCAGAATTAATTGATATATGTATAGATGAGAACACAAATGTGTATATATGTATGAGAACACAAAGGAAAAAGTAATATTGCTAGAGTTATAAAAGTGAAATATATATTATATAGTAATACGTGACATATAAACTATATACAAATATAAATTATATATGTAAAATTTACATATGTATGTATGTATATATATATATATATATATAATTTGTCCATATTTTGTACCCCTCAACAGAGATTTTGTTAATCCAGACTTTGTTTGTCATGACTGGTGCACCCATAGTAGCTTTGCCTCCTTTCTCTATGTCTTGGTCCACTATCATCATTGGTTCATCTGCAAATGGTCCCAGATGCCTTAGCCTTTCCCAAACCTCATAGTACACATTACATTTAAAGTTAAAACCACTTTAATTCCAGGGAAAATCTAACCTGATTACAAGACTCTAGCTTCTTCAAAGGCTTCCTGAAAGAGCCAGCTGACACAGTCAAGAAGCATGGTAGAATGCCCATGCCATAGAGTGTATTTTGACCAGGGAGGAACAAAGCTGACAGGGAAGTTCCATGCCCTTCTTCCCCCAGTGGACTGTTCTGTAGCATGTGATTTTCATATGGCTCCTCCAGAGATGTTATATGATTGAACAATAGCTGTGATGTTTGTAAGATTATATAACAATTTTAACTTTGGTAACATACAACCTTCCATTTGCTTTCCTTGTGTCCCTGCTTCATTTTTCTTTGTACTTTACTCTTTTCTGCCCTGGGATTGTACCATGAGAATGGTTTAGCCATTAAGTTTTGCTTTGGATTCTGGAATAAGGTCAAACACACAAATTATTTTATTTTATTTTATTTTCATTTGTGATCAAGGATTGCCAGAGGAATTGATTTTACATGTATCCCTTAAGTAGTATGGCCAGCTCTCTTTTAGACTAAGCTTATCAAACACGTTCTCCCACTGTGCATGTGCACTATTGTGTGTACCTGCAACACATGTATATCTGGGAGGATGGTAATAATATGTCAGTTATCCACTTTGTTTTTTGGTGGCGATAGGCTCTTATTTGTTGCCTATGCTGGAGTTCAGTAGCACGATCATAGCTCACTGCAGCCTGTAACTTTTGGGCTCAAGCAATCTTCCCACCTCAAACTCCCAAGTATCTGGGAGTTTAGGCATGTGCCACCACGCTAGCTAAGTTTTAAAATTATTTTTAAGAGACAGGGTCTTGCTATGTTGCCTAGGCTAGTCTTGAACTCCTGGCTTCAAGTGATCCTCCTGCCTTAGCCTCCCAAAGTGCTAGGATTACAGGCAAAAGCCAATGTGCCCAGCCAGTTATACACTTTAAAAAATTTTTTTGACAATCTTTATAGTTATAATAATATATAAAATTAAAATAATATTTAAGATGCCAATGGTATTTGATATTTGATGTCATTTTTGACCTGCTCCCAACCTGCTTTAATCCTTTTATTCCTGGGATAATGCTACACAGATAGGAAATTATAATTTAACATGTAATAACATATTTTATATGTAGCTTTATTTTCTTATGGAATGAGGTCAGACTCATTTTGGAAAGATAATAGTATATTTTATACAGTGTGGCAGGTCATTTAAAACAGTGAATTTGAAAGACAAGTTTAATGTAGCTACTAATAATCAAATATGAAATAATGAGAAGTGGCAGTGTCTTCTTATGTCAGAAATACTGCTTGGCTTCAATAGAAAAACGTTGGCTCATTAAACAATGTGTTAAAATATTTCAATAGTAAAATAAACTGGACGAGAGATCAAAGAATAAGTAGGAGCTCTTCTATTGGCTTCATCCACCTCCTTATGTTTACTGTCATGCAGCTAGACTTAGTAAGTGCTCTCAGAAAAGTTTAGTTACTCCCCTTAATGTTGGCAATGAAACATATTCAGCTGGTTGGAGATGCTTGTGGAGAGAATAGCAGCAATGTAAACTCTAGCAAGGTGGCAAGCTTCAAATGGTCAGTGCAAGGATAAATATATCAGTGGTTCTCAACATTGGCTGCACATTAGAATTGGCTGCACCTAGTGTGATTTGTAAAGGCCAATTGCCTGGGCTCCACCCCCTGGGGATTCTGATTTAATTAGATTGGGAACTGGCCAAGACATAGTTATGTTTTGAGTGCTGGGTTACTCACTGGCAAACAGCTACTTGTAATAACCCTACCTATTCAAATCAAAAATAAAACAAAGAAGAATAAGAGAAACTTAAATCATATAAAACTGGGAAACTCATAATATGATTCAATAAGAGTGAACAGAGTTTAGGCTATTCAATCTTTTTTATTTAGATAAATATGTACATTGCTAAAAAGATAACCATATGTATCTCTTTGATATTGTTATTTAAAATGATCACCTCTAAGGTTTTATAATATATTTGTAAGAAATTTATGTAGAAATCGAACTCAAAATATCCCAAATGGCCCTCTTTCAAAACTATGGTTAAATTATGATTTCATTTTGTTTCCTTAAATGCTTTACCTGCTCCAGAAACCAACCACTTGAATTAACCCAATTCTCTTGCCATAATTTTCCTGTCCCCATGTAAAGTTATCTTTGAAGTTAATTGTGGAGATGAGCCCCCAAAAGGTTTACTAAACTGTTTCCCCGATTTGCCCATCAAATGAGGTTCAATTACACTCAACAGGAGGAATAGGTATGCGTGTGGTTTTGTACCCAAGCTGACAATACTTATGACATCAATTTCTCCATTGGCTTGGGCAAATGGTGGGCAAAAGTACGCAAAATGGCTCTCAGTTTTCAGTGAACTGAGAGGTCTTGCATTTGCTCAGTTGCTTGGCATTTACCTATTTTCAGAGTCACTAGATGATGATAGTATGTTTAAAGAGTCATGTTTCTAACCTTTCTGTCTAAAAGAGTTTCTCAGTAGTGTAGAAGCTGGGGCGGATCTCTCAGAATCATCTGAAAGTTTGAAAAAAAACATACTAACTTTACTGTCATGTTTAGTAAACAATTTCTTTATACTTAAATATGTCACCTTTGTTTCATAGGCAGTTAAATTAGACGAGGTAAGAAGATAACAGTATAACACATTTAAATCACTCTATGAATTCCTGTGACCAGCTTTTTTGAATGTGAGATCTGAAAGTGGTTTCTTATATAATAGGACTGGGAGTTAGACAAGACCCATAATCTTTTAAAATATGTGTATACATATATATATTTAATTGACACATAATAATTGTATATATTTGTGGGCTACAGTGTGGTATTTCAATACATGCACACAATGTGCAATGATCAAATCAGGGTAATTGACATACCCATTGCCTGAAATATTTATCATTTCTTTGTGTTGGGATTATTCCAAATCTTCTAGCTATTTTGAAATATACTATAAATTCTTATTAACTGGAGTTTCCCTATTGTGCTATCAAACACTAGAAGATATTTCTCTAACATAACTGTATTTTTCTACCCATTAACCAAACTCTTTTCATCCTTCCCTTCTTTAATATTTATGTCTTTATTTTTTTGGTCTTTAAGCTGCTGGGAATATATTGCATTTAACTATCATGTCAAGGCCTAGGATGTTGTCACTGGCCTTAATAAAGTTTATTGTTCAAAGAGG
The DNA here is from genome assembly GCF_000956105.1 of Propithecus coquereli. Taxonomy (NCBI): domain Eukaryota; kingdom Metazoa; phylum Chordata; class Mammalia; order Primates; family Indriidae; genus Propithecus; species Propithecus coquereli. The sequence goes on along the minus strand of NW_012146190.1, from coordinate 1,211,255 downwards.
AACAACTATTCACCTATAAATTGAGTAGGTAACAAATAACCATAAGTTAAGGAAGAGTACTTATGAGTGGAAGCTGAAACCATTCCCAAACAAGCAGAAGCAATGGAGACCACCCCAACTATGCATTCCACATTCTCATCTTACAGGGCAGGCCCTTAATCTCTAACAGATGAAAACACAGGTATATGAGTCCTGTATGATGCATGATAGGGATAATGTAAAAAAAAAGTGTTTCTTTAATGAAAGTATTTGGTAAGGTTTTGAGAAACAAAAAATTAGCTCAGGGCTTCTAACTTTCTCTTTTTGGCCTTTGGGGGAATGAGGCACAATAATGGTGATAGAAAACTAAACATGTTTTATTGGTTTGTCCCTTGGGATCCAAAGGAGATTTAAAGACTTCATTACTATATTATTTTAGCTGCCTAAAATGTTTTTGAAATCTTAACTCTGTGCTTGTGTGTTCTTGTGTTTGAAAATGTTAAACAATTTTCTTGATGGGTAGATCATATCAATTTAAGTGAATCCAAACTATAATGGTATGCAAGTTTCTATAGGATTTCTCTCATCCACATCTCCAGATTACAATTTCCTGAAGTAAGATGACTCTTTATCTTAATAATCCAGAGTCTATAGAATGGTATTTTCCCCATATGCCAGGTAGATTAATAAATGCTCTGTTAGTGCAAATGTACTTTGCATTAAATTATCATCAAAGAGAGGAAAGGAGCAATTTATTTAAGTGTCCATGAACACCTATGAAGGACCAGATGACATGTTTGAATACCAAATGAAGTTGTTATGAGCCATAATAGTTTATGAAGAGCAAATGCTTCTATAACAAGAGAGAAGACCCTAAGCATTATTTTGATAAGTTCTCTTACAATACCAGGAGTGTTTCTCAGCAGTACCTATAAATTGTATACTATAGAACACATTTTGTAATTTTCAAAGGAAATTATTAAGTATCATCCTATGCTATGAGGTTGTGATTGGAAAGTTAATATTTTTGTACATATTTGATTCATATCCTAGGAAACAAAGCACCTTTAAATGTTAGGATTTATTACAATGATCATATTCCAACATTTACATGGCTGTATCAACAGTGCAATAGAATTTTATATTGACTAATGTCTTTATTTTACCAGTCATTGTATACTGTTGTTTTACTTAAAAGAATATTTTCCCATTTTTTCTCTCATTAGTTTCAAAATAAATTGAAAAACAATGGAGTGTATATTTTGATGAGTTCAGAAAATGAAGGATAGAAAATTAACTGAAAATTTGAGATATTGTCTAACTATGAAACGAGTCAACATACAATGTTGATTAGAGAAGAATACAAATGAGGGAACCTTAAGTAGGAAGGCCAATAAGAAAGGGCTATGTGAACAGAGCGACAAGAGGTGACCTGTTCTTACAGAAGGAGAAAGAGACACTATGACTATCTCAGCTTGGTTGACCCTTAGTCATCAAAGCAAAACAGATAACAAACATAGAGATAATTTAAATAATAGGCAGCAGTAACTTTCTGCAGGTTAATTCTACGACAATGGCCAAAGTTTGCTTTCAAATAAGAATTGAATTAATTAATATATGAAAAAATATACCAACTTTTCACCTAAAGAGCATATTAGAGCCAGTCCTAGACTTTAAACCTAACAAGTTTTTACTTTGTTCTTAATATTCTTCCTTATTCATTGTTTCACAGTATACAAGGATTTGATTCCACGTTTCCTTCCTAGTACAAAGATGCTGATTGGGAGAATTAAATGAGGTAATGTACAGTAAATCAGCACAATGCATATAGAGGTACTTCACTGACAAACAAGTGTGCAACATATACACAAATCATTTAATTCAGGTTGACCATAACTATAAGCTGATTAAAATTGATATCAGGAATGATAGGGTAAGTATAATGAAGTCATATGAGCAGAAGATAGTAATTTGTAATAACCTGGGTTACCTGATGTAATTTTATTACTTTGGGTGAGCTAGTAAATTTCCTTGGGCATTAATAACCTCATGTGTTATATTAACATGTTATTCTAAAAAAGGTGAATAATCGGCAGCCTATAAGCTTTATCAGGCCTGTAGATATCTTCATTTTGTTTTGCTTTGTTTTGTTTAGCACTCATAATGTTTTTTTAAATTAATTGCCAATTTTTAAAATGTAAGCAATTTCACATAGAACCAAAATTCCTGGCTTCTATCAAAACATTGGATGAGCCGGTCACACTGAGCTGGCCTTTCTGTATGCAAACAATTCACTAAAACTGAATAGAAGTTGCCCCTTCTAAAGGGGTGTGGACTCTCCTGCCATAGTCCCTCCCTCACCTTTTAGTAGGGTGACTTACCTACTATTTACATCACCTGTTGGGTACTCGCTTCCCTTGGTCTAAATAATGTTGGATATTTCTATGAATGCTAGCAGCATATTCTAATAACTAGCCACTCAAATGCTATTTTAAATGTTTGGATATTTAGATCCATTAAAAATGTTAACTTTATTATTTTGGTGCTCAATTTATTTTGCTATTCAAACATGGATGAAAATTACTATGGTAAAGTTGGGGATAGGTGCCATGACAAAAATTTAGCTGAAAATTTTAAACTACTTTTTGTGTCACATTTATTAGGATATTAAAAGCATGATTATTTTCAAGTTTGTTTCCAATTCACATCTGATGTATTGATGATAGCATTATTTGGTACCGCAGGATAAAGTATTCACTATTGGTAAAATGGACTTTCGAGTAGATTTTATATGCAAGCAAAGGTCCTGCACAAGTAAGATATTCAACCACAAAATTTATCAGCTGCAGACTTCAGAAGCAGCACCAAAATGATCAGAGATATAAAGATACATGTTAAATTTGGTTGGCTAATGTGTTTTTTACAAGGAAGAACATTCATATAAGTTCTCACCCTTGTAAATCTCAGACTAGAAAAATCCCATTACAACTTTATCTCTAAGAATTCTGGTTCATGGCACATAAAACAATGAGAAGAGTGTCATAAAATATGAGATTTTGGTCATAGAAGGAAAGACAAATGATTAAATCATTAAATTAAATGTGCTTAAAAAATCTATTTTAGTACTAAAATCTTGGGTCATAGAATTCTTAGTATCTTGATTCAGATGGGATAATGAGTAGTATGATAATGACTTTTGTTTTTATATTCATTTTGCAAATATATATAGCATTATGAATGGTATATATACACAGATGTATGTATGTGTATATATGCATTTATTTTATATGTATATATCTTGCATTTTATCTATAATGGAAGAAAACAACCACTCTGAGAAATTGTATTCATATTCACTCATTATCAATAAATAAAATTGGAACACTAAAGAAGAGTAATATAAAGATTTGAAGTATTTGCTCAGGATAAACCCACGAGGATGTTGTTAGTTTTGTTTTAAAATAATATTTTACAGTCTTTATTTGAACAGGTAAAGGATAGCAGAATTAACTATCCTGCTATCATGTGGACAAAGTAAAAAATCAAGGTCATTTTTCAGCCTGTGTTAACTAGCATGTCAATTACTCTTTTGCTTTGACACAAAGCAGTCACAGAGAGTTAGTGCACAGCCTGGGATCATGGGTACTTGCCGAGCAATAGCCTCCAGGCTGCTGTCTGGAAAGCGGTTTCTCTTTACCCTATTTGCCGTCAATATAACCCACGAGGGATTTTTAATTACAAAATGAAATAGTTATATTTAAAATCACCCTCAAGTGTATTTTATTATACCAATAATGCTTTCTTTAAAAGTCTGAAAATGCAAAGGACACATTTTCTTTCTCTCCAGAAGTTAGGATGCATTAATACATAAATAATGTCTTGGATTCTTATTTGTAGACACTAACAATCTATTATATCATTTTAAAGTCAGAGAATCATAGTAATTGTGAGCATCTATTGAACATTTATTATGCGTCAGGCTCTGTTTTAAGAGCTTTATTTAATCTTCAAAACAATGCTTGGATATAGTCACAATTAAAATCTCTATTTTGCAGATGAAGTTAGCAAGGAATAGAGAAGTTACCTCTTGAGCATAACTTGCTCAAGTCATGTAGTTGTTCAGTGGTGGAATTGAGCTGCCCATCTAGCCTCTACTACACTACACTGCATCCTCATCTCCCCAAGAGCAAAAACGTACCGAAACGCTAATTAATGAGCTTAGGTTAACAGTGTAAAGAAGAACAGCCCAAAGCCAGCTTTGGGAATTATATGTTACATTTAGGATCCTGCAACAATTTGCATTTTTTTCCTTTTTTTTTCCAGAGGAAAAGTCATTTGTAAATACTTCTTCTCAGCATGCTTTTGCGTTTCAGTTCACAGTACACAGTGTACCACAGAGATAAAAAGTCAACTCTAAATTTTCAATTATTGCATTTAAATATATGTGGACTGAATTCTACTAGAATCCCTGCCCAGTAGTGAATTATAGAGGAGCTTTTTACTTGAGGGGGTCAAAAAAACACTTCAAGCTTGCATTAGTATAGTGTTTTTTGTTTACTTTTTTTTTCAGAGTTTTCACAGTAGGATACATCAGAAAAAGGCATGTTTCGTCCCTATCCTCATTTCTATTCAAAACTTCTAACACATCATAACGCCAGAAGAGTTTAGTGATACTGAAATAAAGTTACCATTAAGAGGAATCATACTGGGTCAAATCACAGATTTCGAAGTTGGACTACGTGGGTTCAAGACTTTGCGCACCTACTACACAAGCTGCCTCATCTAAGCCGAACTGTTTAATGTTTCTGTGCCTCAGTTTTTTCATCTGTAAAATGAGAATAACAACAGTATCTTCCCCTAAGCGTTCTTGGGAAAATTAATGAACTAATCCATGTACAGTATTCTCGAATTTAGTAAGCTCCTAATTATAGTTCATTGTTATTTTTATGAACATTATTATTAACATCAATATCATCATCATCAAAGTTCTTTTCCCTCATTTTAGTCCATGTTATCTATTCTTCTTCTAAAAAAATCAGGTATTAGTCTCAACTAATTATTATAATCAGACTCTTAACATAAAAGAGTGATTTGAGACCAAAATTTCAGTTATTTTTCAAAGCTTTTTCAAAAACTGTAATACCCATTTATAAAATCTTTAACACAGATACAGTTAACTTGTAGAATGCCTTTGACTTTAATTTTAGAAATTAAATTTGTCCTCGAAACAGATTATAGTTTTATAAATGGCAGAGTGTGGATCATTTGTTGTAATTCATTTTGTTGTAAACACATATGTGGATTCACTTGAAGTAAAACACATCTCCTAAAACCATCATCATTTGAGAGGTTTGAACTGCCTTAATAAGAACTGACATATTAATTAATTCAACCCTCAGCTCTTTCTTTTAACTCCTGGAATACACAAAGCTCAAGACACAAGTTTGTCTCTATGTTGTCACTCTTGTTTAAGAATCCTGTGTTCAACAATCAATGCTCCGGCATCATCTTCTGGATACTTTATGCTTGGATCATATTATACCAGTGAACTTCTGAGGAGATTGGGGGCTTGCTCAGATACCAACTCATGATAGCCTACTTGCTTGTTACCCTTCCAAGCAAATGTGTTATATTAATTGCTTTTGATGTTTTAGAGCTTATTAATTTAATTTCTCACATGACAAATTACAGGAATAAAATTAGATTAATGTTTAGTTTAATATTTGATAATCTAGGTTTGATCCTATTTGGTATTTGACATAAAAAAAAGAATGAAAACACAAGCCACAGACCAGAAGAAAATATTTGCAAAATATATATCAAATGAAGGACTTATTCAAAATATACAAGAAACTCTTAAAACTCAACAATAAGAACACAGACAACCTAATTAACAAATAGGTTAAAGACCTTAACAGACATCCCACCACAGAAGACATACAGATGGCAAATGAGCATAAGAATTGATGCTCCACATCAAATGTCACCAGGGAAATGTTAATTAAAACGACAGTGAGTACTGCTAAGCACCTATTAGAGTGGCCAAAATCCAGAGCACTGGACAACATCAAATACTGACAAAGATATGGAACAACAGAAAGTCTCATTCATTGCTGGTGGGAATGCAAAATGTAAGCCACTTTGGAAGACAGTTTATCAGTTTCTTACAAAATTGAACATATTCTTACCATACAATCCAGCAATCATGCTCCTTGGTATTTACCAAAAGGAGATGAAAACTTATATCCACAAAAAAACCTTCACAGGGATATGACATTCTGGAAAAGGCAAAACCAGAGAGACATTATAAAGATCAGTGGTTTCCAGGAGTTAGGATGGAAAGAGGGATAACTAGGAAGAGCACAGAGGACTTTTAGGACAGTGAAACTATGCTGTTTACTATAATGGTGGATAAATGTCAGTATACATTTGTCCAGACACATAGAATGAATGTACAACATCAGGAGGGAACCCTAATGTAAACCCTGGATGCTGCCTGATAATGATGGGTCCATGTAGGTAACCAGTGTACCACTCTGGTAGGGGGCATTGATAATAGGAGATGCTATGCATGTGTGGGGACATGGGGTATTTGGAGAACCTCTGCACCTTTCTCTCAATTTTTCTGTAAACCTAAAACTGCTCTACAAAGCAAAGGCTATTAAAAAGAAAGAAAGAAAGAGAAAAAGAAAAGGAGTCTGACAGATAGATCGTGAAGTACATTTTTTTATATATATACTGTTTCTTATCTTAGTACATTGTAACACCATTTATCCAGGTTACCCAAATCGGAAAACATCTACTTTTTCTTCACTATCTAGAGCTAATTTGCCAACAAGTTTTAAGAATTTTACATCCTGACCATCTTCATAATTTCAACTTCTCTTTGTCCACACCAGTACGTCCTATTCCACAGCATCACCACCTCACACCTGGATCCTGTGAGAGCCTGTGGAAGGCCTCCCCGTAGCCACTGCTGTGGCTTCCACTCAGTTCCCCACAGGGTAGCCAGTTATCTTTATGGAGCACCTCTGGGTATAGCACTCCCACCTCCATTCTGTTCTTCCCAGACCCACCCCCCAGGCTTCCTATCTCTATTTAAAACACTTAAGCATTCCCTCAAAACCTGCTCCATACCTGCGGTTTCCTCACCTTCCCCACTCCAAGTCGATTGCCCTTTCAGGACCTATGAGCCTTATGTTGCCTCCTACCACAGGGCTCTTACGCAAGCTGCTCCCTTTGTCAGAAGGACACTCTTCCCTCCTCTTTACCTAGTAAACTCCTAACCACCCTTTGGATCTAAGCTCAGTCATCACTTCCTTATGTATGCCTTCCATGGCCAGTGCTGATGAGGCCCAATCCCACTGTTGAGTGTTTTTACAGCATCAAACATTTACACATTAAATCATTTAACATAATTGTACTTTTTCATGGAATTAAATGACTATTTCAATAACATCACCTCCCATTGGACTGCTAGTTCTCTAAGGGTAAGAATCAGGGCATTATTTTTGCTTTTTGTTTGTCATTTTTTCCTCACACAATAATTAGTGCATAAAGTAAACTCAATAAGTACACTTTACTCACTTTTGAATCCCACCACACAGAGTAGTACCTCTTACATGGTAGGCATTGAAGACATATTAGGTGAATAAACAGATGAATGGCATATAAATTTCATAATTTTTAAGAGCAAGATTAAAATAGAACTTCATAATTATCTATGCCAGTTATTTAGCATAATGTTAATTCTTCTGCTGTAAGGGTTATCTCTGCTGTGAGGGTTATCTCTAAGAGAAACTCTGCACTCTCCCTGCAAATATCTGCCCTCCTGAAGCTGTTACCTTGATTCCAGGGAAGGAAGCCATGTGAAACAAAGGCTCAAGTCCAAATTAGTGCTAGCTCTAACGGAACCACATAATCGGTCAATTACATAACTACTAAGGCATGCTCTGTTTCTAAATCTGTAATTGCAATTGGATACAGAGGAAATTGAACTGCAGTGCTATTTGTTGACAGGCAGAAGTTATGAGAGAAACTATTTGGAACATGCTTTAAAGAACAAACTTGCTTTGTAAATGTTCCGAAGTTCAATTCTTAATCAGATTATAATATAATCCTATGAAGGAAAGGGAAGCATGATCAGAAATGAGGCAGACTTTTATCCTGAAGGAAATGTGGAGTCACTAAAAGGGAAAAACAGGGTTGTGGAATGCCCAGATATTACGTTTTAGAGAATCAGCCCTAGTGCTAGAGTGGATAATATATCAGAAGAAGCTGAATTTGAAGAATGTAGTTGAGATTATTTTCTTAATCCAGGGAGAGAAATGGTGAGAAACAGAATTAAGGATTTTGAGTTGGGGTGAATGGAAGAAAATAATCTTAAGTGATAAAACTTACAGAATATAGTTTTTGATTGAACATGTAGCTTTCAGCTGTGGGCAGCCAGATAGATCATGGTACCCTTCACTTGGATGAAAAATTGATGAGGAAGAGAGCTTTGGCAACAGATGTGATTTTGAATGTGTTCCGCTGACACGCCTGTGTAAAGATAGGTAGAGAGGCCTCCCATAGGTTCTCATCCAACAGCTCTTACTTAACACACCTTGTAGCAATGTCCACCTTTTTTTGTAACTGTTATTCATTTATTTGTTTTCTTTATTAAATTGTGAATTCTTGGAGGAACTTCACCCCTGGTTTCCCAAGGTTATAGCACAGTTCCTGGAATATAGTAGGCATTCAGAAAATATTAAAAAATGAATGAATACCATGCTTTGAATGAATTATATGACATTTAGAAATGAAATTACAAGCTTATTTAACTTATTGTCAGTTTTTTTATTACTCACATTACTGAAATAAACACACTTGTTCATACACCTTCCACATTTGTGAGAATATCTCTGAGGATAGATAATTATAACTGGAACTACTGGGTCAGTGACTCTGTGCCCTTTTAATTTTCATAGATATTATTAAATGACCCTTTGAGACAATTGTACCAATGTCTATTCCTTCCAAGAACAAAGGTATAAATTCCAGAGAATCTGAATTATATACAAGGTCATTATTATTTCACTGACCTGGCACTTTCCCACTTCTTTGAGTCCATCAAATACCACTCTCATTATTATTCCTTTGCTATAACCACACTATTGCCATAGATTCAAAATAATCCTGCCACTGGACATTTGCACTTGCTGTCCTGTCTCTTGGGATACCCTTCCCCATATTCTTACATGACTTGCTCTCTGGCCCTAATTTATTTCTTTTTATCAATACCTAACATTACATTTTTATGTATTTGCTTCCCTTCTCCCTTCTAAAGTGTTAACTTCTTGAGTCAAAGGCATGTTCTATCTTGGTTCTTACTATTTTCTTATTACCTAGAAATGTGCCTAACATACAGAAGAAACTCATTAAGTATGTGTTATTGATTAAATGAGTCAACAGTGTAAGAAAGGGCCTGTTTCCCACACTGTCATCAAACATTATAGCCTTTCGACAATTTGATAACAATGATATTTTATAATTTTAATTTGCTTGTCTTTAATCATGAGCAGGTTGTACATTTTAGTATATTATTAGCAAATTTTAATTTCTTTTTTCTGTGAAATTTCTCTACATGTCTCTTGTTAGCCAGTCCCCTTGGGTTAGTCAACCAAATTTAAAGTGAAACCAATAACCACGGTTGTGTGCTTTCTTGTTCTGAATTCAGCTGACTGGGCAAAGGCATGCAGTAGAGAGAGTTGGATTTAACCTGGTAAACAAATACAATGCAAGGATCATGGGGTAAGTGCTTTCAATCAAGTGGCTCTAATGATCAACACGGGATATTTTCTAGGATGGAAGTGAGGGATTGGGAGGAGTAGAGCTTGAACATAGAAAAGGTTGTAAGATCAATACGTTTTTGGTGCCAGTAGGGTCAAATAATTGATCTCTTAATTTTTTTTTCCAGAGATTTTTGCTGAAAGATCAAATAAAACCGTCAAGTACTTCTATAAAAAGATACCAATGTGAAGATTCAAATTTACAGACTGGTGGTGGCCATCTGGAACTACTCCATAAAATAAATATTAATGATCCCTATGACGTAGTAGCTAGAAATATATTAGAGTAACATTCACAATATAACTTATGGTGACAGGTCATTGGGGGCAACCAGAGAGAGTGATAACTAAATCCCTAGGTAAAACATAGCAGATACAAATCATGATGTCTGTTGCATAGTAAACAGCAATGGGTCACAAGTATTGTGCTGTTAAATAACTTATTCTTCAGCTCCACACCTGTTCTCCTATAATCTTTTCTGTGATGCTGCGGGTGGGACTCTATAAACTTTTCCCAGAAAGACATCTTTCTTTGTTACATTCTGCTATTAGGAAGCGCTAAAATAAATGATCAACCAGAGATAAATGAAGAATGAAAAGTGTTCTGTGATCCTGTGCTACATTATGAATGTTTATGAATATTATGAATGTGCCTCCTGCCAAATCCGTATATTGAAATCCTGCCCCCCAAGGTGATAGTATTAGGAGGTGGAGATTTGGGGAGGCAATTAGGTCACGGGGGAAGAGCCCTCATGAGTAGCATTAGCAGCCTTATAAAAAAGACCCAGCGCCTCTTCTACCATGCGAGGGAGAGGATGGCTGTCTATGAGGAAAGGGGTCCTTATCAGACATGAATCTGCCAGTGCCTTGATCTTGGACTTCCCAGCCTCCAAAATTTCTCTTGCTTATAAGCCACCCAGTCTATGATATTTTGTTATAGAAAGCTCAATGGAATAAGAAATCCTGATTCTTGATTTTCCTGTATTTGTCAGAGACACTGCAACAGCAGTGGTTGGATCAGTCCTCAGCTTTTTATAGCATCCTCAGTATCTGAGCTCTCTCAGAGGTCTCAGCGGGAGCTAGACGCTCTCCTGAGAGATCTGAACACTACTCCCATGAGATCCTTTCCTCTAAGCTCTTAATTTCTTCTTCCCTTTTATTGACCCAGTCGTAAATTTCCTAGCTTCTTGCTATAGTTTCTCTATATAAGTTACAACAAGGTTTTTTCTCTGTGTGTTTGTTTTTAGCTTTCCAAAAATGTTGTTACTAACTTCTTTTATTATATCTTATTATGAAATAAAAAGTGTAGTATTTCCTGAAAAATACATATCAAAGGTGTAGACTCTGAATTTGACTACTTTAGGTAACTCATATAAGTGAAATCATAGAATAACAACATATGTAATGAACATGCTGAATGCCACTTGATTGTATACTTTAAAATTGTTAACGTCTTAGCTAAGAGTAGTGGCATGCACCTGTAGTCCCAGCTACTATTAAAGATGAGGTGGGAGGTTTTCTTAAGCTCAAGTGTTTCTGACCAGCCTGGGCAATATAGCAAGACCCTATCTAAAAAAAATTGCAAATGTGGTATATTTTATGTATATTTTACCACAATATTAGTTATAAAAATAATAATAAAATTGTGCTAAGTGAGGAAAAAGATATAAATTGAAATCTCAACATAAATTTCATAAGTTAAAAATGTAACTATGCAAAACAACTCTACAATATTATCTCTGAACTTTCCCATTAAGGCAAAGTTTCTCAACCATGGCACTATTAACATTTTGATCCAGATAATTGTTTCTTGTAGGGGACAGGGAAGGTTGTCGTGTGCATTATTAGGTCCTTAGCAGCATCCCTGGCCAGTAGCACCTCCACCCAGTTGTGTCAACCACAAAGGTTTCCAAATATTGTAGGATGTCTTCGGGTAGTCAGAATCACCCACAGTGATTTGAGAACTATTGCATTAGGGAACGACAATGATTTGTCTAATTTGTGAGTTTATGGAGAAGGTGACTGTTTCTACCTTTTCATCTTTGTAATCTGTTTGCTTTCAGAGAATATGTAAAATGGCTTGTTATTAATCCTGCAGTAAGTTTAGTGGAGAAGGCTCTACCTGAAAAGCCTGTGGGTTTTCAGTGCTAACGATGGGTCAGTGTTAGGTAGTTCATCATTCATACATACTAGAGCAACATTATCCAACTCTCTGATATTTTTATTTCAATATATCTCACTTCTCTGTTTAACTTTCAGTGTTATTTGCTGGCTCCTTCAAGCCTCAGCTTAAAGGCTTGGGTTGGGAAACATGAGATATAGACCAGATGAGGGCCTGAGGTACCCAGTTTCCATGGCTGCATTCTCCTTTTCAATCTAACTTCTTAATGGTAAGTGTTCTAAAGCTCGTTGATTGGTCCTATTATTTTCTCTGTCTTCATTTATTACTCATATGGCCTCATCTAGAATGACACCTTTAATGCCATCTCCTTCATGAGTCTCATTATTTTTCTACTGAACTTGGGTCTTATATATCTAGTTGTCTTCTCAAAATCCTCACTTGGATATCTCACAGCTAAATCAAATACTGCATATCTGAAAACAAATCTGTGATTTCAACCCCACCAACCTCTCCCTCAACCTGCCCTTCCCACTCTATAACACTCCCCAGGTATGTGGGAGCTCTATTTGACCCATTGATCACCCAACACTTTTTAATTCTTCTCTTTCTGTTATCCTCCATACCAATCTATTGGAATATGCTCTTCATTTATTGTCAAAATATATTCAGGATTTCACCATCTCTCAGTGCCTTTACTATGACTACCTTGATCCAAGCCACTAAATTCATGCTTGGTATTCTAACAGCTTTGGGCTATTCCTATACTTTCCTCTCATTACACATGCTATTTTCCACACCAAATCCAGCGTGATTCATGTAAAATGTGAACCTTACTATTTATTTAAAATGTAAGTCTTATTATTTGCTCAAATTCTCCAATGGCTTTCCTTTCTGCTTTCACTCCAAGTAACAGCCCAAGCCCTTGGTATGACCTACAAAGCTATATGGGGTATTTCTTCCCTCCGCCACTTCCATCTCATTTACTTCTTGTTTCTCTGGTCCTTTTCATTTTGCTTCCTCTGCCTTGAAGGAACTCTTCCCAAACGTCCACAAGTGTTCTCCCTTTACTTCCTTCAGGTCCCTGTTCTAATGCCACTTTTTCAAAGAGGCCCTTCTTGAATGCTTTATCTCAAGTAACTTTCCCTCCCTCTTCCTGGTCTTTTTGTTCTATTCCACTAATCATAAACTATTATATTATACTAACTTTATAAGTATATTTTGTTCTTCTCCTACAACATCTACATTTCATGAAAATGGGGATGTGTTTTATTTGCTGTTTGATACAGTGTGTTATAATAGCGCCTGCCATGGGCTCCCAGTATATATTTGGTGAAACAGAAAATAAATGGACCTCTCAAAATGTGTCGAACAGCACAGATAGACTTAAATTGAGATGGGAAATAGAAAAGGGAATGGAAGTTCAGTGTAAGGTACTGTGGCCTTGTAGTTAATTAAATAAAAGTGCTCTTTTAACCTATTTCCAAGCCTTCTAGCAGCAAAATCAAAGTTGTCCAATAGTGGACCCAAGAGTATACAAACAGAAACAGTAGTTAGGGTTATAAGAAAAGTCTGATGAAATAGTCATAGGACTGCACTAATAGACTTCTGTTTTTCTCCCCTAGTAGTGATGGTCTAATTTTTGGTTAAACATAAACTAAAAAAGGTAAAGAGAATATAAAACTGGAGATATTTAAGATATATTTAAGATGGAGAATCTGCTTTTCCCTTGCTTCTACATGTTTCTACATGTTTCCATGTAGAAACTAGCCTTCTTCAGCCTCCGTACTTTTACCCCATCCAGGGAAGCAGATATTAATTATCCGATGCAGCTTAGACTTTCTTGCTGCCTTCTTTTTGGGAGCCCAGAAAGCCTGAGCTCTGGCCTTCTTGTGACCTCTTGGCAAGTCTAGCAGTAAAAGCTCTATGCAAGGAAAGGACTATAGTTTTCGAGAGTAGATATGTCTACTTCAGGGATGACCTACTAGAAAATCCATATCGATAGCAGTCTAAAATCACGTGTTCACATGAGCCATAATGAGCAGTGAAAAGTTCTTTTTTGGATCTGCATCTGACCGTTTGACCATTTCTCATGCTCAGTTAATGCCAAAATCCCACAAGAGGAAGAGCTATGTAATTTATTGCCCCCTTCATTCCAACTACTTCATAATTTTGACGATTTAAAATGGATTAACCACTTACATCTGTCTTTCAGGTTTTTTAGGAAAACTTAAGATGACATATGTAGGAGTACTAATAAATGGTATGAACAGTTCAAAAATTTTTGCTTGAAAGAAGTTAAAAAGATCCCCAGCTCAGTCTGAGTGTGCCAATCAGCCTGGGCATATTGCTGCCAACTTATTGTATACCAGCTTTACCTTTGTGAGTCTTCCTGAGTCCCACAAGTTTTCAAGAACCCTACAAAGTTTTATGATGCCCATTTCCTATTATACTTAAAAAAAAAAAAAAGAATGAGTAGAGATTAATTCACCAAAACAAACATATGACTTTGCGTGCAAAGGTCATTTAGTCAAAAATAAATTATTTTTGTCTGCTAAAGGACCTCATCAGAATAAATGTGACGCTGCAATCACAATAATAAAGAGCTACTCTACTGTGTCTGAAGGCTGAGTAATTGTTATCCTTTAAAAAGTTTGAAAAAATAAAAGGAAACCACAAGCTACTATTTCAAGACAAGTTAGGGGATAATTTTGTATAATTATTTGTTTGTGTTTTCAGAAGCAGATGATTTCCACTATAAGGGAGTAAGAACAGTAGTGATAGATATTGGAGCTAATTATAAATACAAAATTAGAGAGATACACTGTCAATATGATCCAGCAATCCTGCTCTAGATAAATGAAAACATGCATCCACAAAAAGATGTGCACATGAACGTTCATAACAGCTTTATTCTTAATAATCCAACCCTGGAAAGAACCCGAACGTTCATCAATGGGTGAATGAATAAACAAATTGTGGCATATTTATACTCATCAATGAAAAGGCACAAAATACTGATACATGCAGCAGCATAGATGAATCTGTAAAAACATTATGCTAAGTGAAAGAAGTCAAATACCACATACTTTGTAATTCCATGTATATGACATTCTTGAAAAGGAAAGATGTTAGTGATGGAAGCAGATCAGTGATTGTGTGGGATGGGATCAGCAGAGGAAATCAACTGTGAAGAGGCACAAGGAAATTGTGTTAGAATGTTGGAAATGTTCTATAGCTTGATGATGGTGGTGGTTACCTAACGGCAAACAGTTGCCAAAATTCATCTAAAATGGAAAATGTATTGTGTGAAAATTCTACCTCAGTAAATATGGACAAATATATGAAATTGGGAGTTATGAAGAAGGAAGTAAAAGAAATGCTTGGCAGAGCAAGAGTAGATATTTTTGCAATGTAGACATAAAAGGAATATTGAAGGCACAGAATTCAATGGGGAGTAAACAAGAACTGTTTTCATTTTTCTTCAACTACTGTCTTCAGATATGCTCTCTCAATTATATTTCCCTCTCTCTTTAATTACTTCTTGAGGAGATCCCGTTGCTTCCAGGCCCCTTTCAGTTATGGGAATACTTTCATTTTTATTATTTAGATGCAGTTTAAATATTAAAGACCCAATACTATAAAATTTAAGTTTGAAGGCATCCAGTTTAATTCCTTTCTCTCCCCCCATCCCCAGCTTGGGTCTGACACGTGGCTATGAGAGCCATAATGGGGAAGGGGTCAAGGTCTACATTTAACTCTACTTTCTTTTTTTTTTTTTTTTATTTTTTTTTATTTATTATTCCAGGGTTTTGTGAGGGTACAAACATTATAGTTACACTTTGTCTTTGCCTCACCCAAATGCAAGTTAAAGGCATGCCCTTCCCTCCCTTTAGTGCTCCCTGTGTCCTTTAGTTGTAGATTTGCCTCCCCACCCCCCTAATCCCTAGAGAGTATTTCTGCCATGTGATCAACCTAGTGTTGATCAGTTAGTACCAATTTGATGGTGAGTACAAATGGATCCCGTTCTTCTGCTCTTTTGGTGCCCCACTTTGGATAATGGGCTTAAGTTTAATCCAGGAAAGTATAAGAGGTGCTAGATCACTGTCATTTCTTATAATTGAGTAATATTCCATTGTAAACATATACCAAATTTTGATAATCCACTCATGGATTGACGGGCACTTGGGTTGTTTCCACATTCTTGCAATAGTGAGTTGTGCTGCCATAAACATTCGAGTGCAGATGTCTTTACCGTAGAATGTCTTGTGCTCTTTTGGGTAGATGCCTAATAGTGCTATTGCTGGATCGAATGGTATTTCTATTTTTAGCTCTCTGAGGTATCTCCAAATTCTTTTCCACAGAGGTTGCACTAATTTTCAGTCCCACCAGCAGTGTAGAAGTGTTCCTGTCTCTCCACATCCTTGCCAACATTTGTTGTTTTGTGTTTTTTTGATCGAGGCCAATCTCACCGGGGTTAGTGATACCTCATTGTGGTTTTGATTTGCATTTCTCTAATGATTAGAGATGTTGAGCATTTTTTTATATGTTTGCTGGCCATTATTCTGTCTTCTTTTGAAAAGTTTCTGTTCATTTCCCTTGCCCATTTGTTGATGGGGTTGTTTGATTTTTTCTTATACTTTCATTCTTCATTCTTCCTCTCCCTCTCTCTCTGCAGCTTTTCCTTTCATTCTTTGATATATATTGAGGCCAAGAAGGAGGAATGGGAGGGAGTGAAAAATCTGCATCATTTGACCACTGGTCCCCTTTGTGTGGAGTGGGCTTAAATGATCACTTGAAATTTTTTCATGGGTCATACATACCTGTGGTGTATAATGCACACTTTGCCTGATATATTGGAACCCTCTCAGTTTCTATGCCCAGGGGTCTAACCATTACTTTATACTACTGACATGCCTTACCATACAGGCCACCTTCCAATGCAGAGTCCCTTCAGGATGGCTCATAACCTGGCTAATTTCCATGACTTCCATTCAAACCCACGGGAAATTCATTTGTCTTTTCCACACCGGGTAGTGAGCACAGAGGCTTGTCTTATTGCTGTTCTCCCAAATCACCCTGCTGGGTTACTCTGATTAATACTCTGCATTCGAACTTCCAAAAGGAAGCAGGCACATGCCCTCAAAGTCCAGGATGGAGGTCAAGGGCCAAATATATCAACTTTTCTTACAAAAATTTTCTCACTTCCCTTTCTCAGCTGAAGTGGCAGCCAGGGAGGGTTGACTGATTCTGTTGCTCAGCAAGCACTGGATCAGAGTGTGAGATGTTTATGCAGCGCCCTCCACCTCTACAAGTATCTCTTCACAAGAGAATATGGGATAGAGGAGAGCACTTACTTTTCTCCCCTGATAGAAAGGAAAGAGAAAAGTATTTTCCCTCTAAGCTGATAATTAACTTTTCTGAAGGCTCAACGCCACTGATGAGGTGATGATCTCAGGAACATCTTATCGACCTCTGAGAAATCCTGTAAGGTTTATTAAGCACTGACATCTGGAAGTTCCTTAGCTGATGTGCAGGATTGTGTATTGTCAGTTCATTATCTTCCCATCACCTGTTACATTATCCCATAGGTTTAAAGGAAGAAATCTGGGTGCCATATCCGCCAGAATCATTTGCCAGCACAGTGTGAGCTCAACTCTGCCAATGCACCTACAAGAGGTTAGGAAAAGTGAAGAAAGACAAAGCTGTTATTTTCTGGTGAGAGGTGCAGGCAGGTATGTAGGTATTGGCAGGTGGCAGACAAAGGAGTTTTCCACCAGCTTCAGGCATCCTCCTCCCCCTCCTCTTGGTGCTGCAGGCAGCTGGAGTATTTAATGGCACTCTCCCTGCAATCTTTGCCCTTCCAAATTTGCTGAAAGTCAATAGTGGCCTTCTTGAACATTATTCTCTTGTCATCCCAACAATTGTGAAGCCCATGAAAACTCTTAAATCTCTTTCTACTCCAAATTCCTAAAGTGGCTTTTTCCTTCTTGAAAAACACTGACTGATGCAGCAACTCTCTTTAAAATGTAGAGGCACTTGTCCTTTATTATTCACTGTTTAGGAACTCAACCTGAAATTCTCAGGCTATGGCATCTAGTTATACAGCCTGAGGGAAAATCAAAACTTTATAATCCCGATTGTCAGTCGTAGGCAACAAAAATACGGGTAAAAAGAGTTGATGGTGCCAGGTCAGTGTTGTGTCATATGCCCTGTCCAGAATGTGTCACAATAATAGAACGTATTGTTTGAGAGTTCCAAGACTAAATTAGAACTCTTGGACACACACTGGTTATTTCCCACCTTAACTCTGCTGCATTATGTATGATAATAATACTATTTACTGAAACTTTTCTTCCTGTGGAGTCATGACTAGACAGTTTGGTAGCAGGACCTTAGCTTAGTCATAAATAATAAAGTAAAGGAAAAATCTTTTTTGAGGGCTTCTTGGGAACCAAAACCACCATTCAGAATATTTGTACAACTACCCACACAGAGAACTGGAAAGTCATTCAGGACACAGGTCACTATGGTAGTCCAACAGAAGACTAATGACCCACCAGTCATACTGGCAGTTGCCTCCTCAGAAGCAGGCTTCTGTTGTTCTAATTGTCAGGCTCCGATACTTTCTGGCTGGGTTTTACCTTATATTTCATTTCTCACTCTATTTCCTGCTTCACATAATGTCTTTTGCTTTCGGCCATGTGCTGTTTACACAGTGCCCGCTCTTCAAATTGGAGATGAGAGATAATGTTATTGATGCAGTTGATCATCCTGCAGTGTAAGAATTTGGAGCAGATCAATCATACCTGGTCACCATAGAGGCTAATGGTTGGCCTGGAATTGGCTGCTATTAGTCAATCATTAAACCTCATCTACACAACCTTCCAAGGAAGTAGGCCTATGAGGCACCAACTATAGCAACTTAAGTGTATGGAACAACCCGAGGATTATTCAGAAGTGTACCTGGGTCATGGCTGCCTGAAAGATGAAAGCTTATCTCCAGTGAGAATGGCCTTTATCAAAAAGTCCCCAAACAATAAATGGCATGGATGCGCCCACTCATACACTGCTGGTGGGACTACAAACTAGTACAACCTCTGTGGAAAGCAATATGGAGACACCTCAAAGAGCTACAAGTAGAACTACTATTTGATCCAGCAATCCAACTACTGGGCATCTACCCAAAAGAACAGAAGACATTCTATAAAAAAGATATCTGCACTAGAATGTTTATAGGAGCACAATTTACAATTGCAAACATGTGGAAACAACCCAACTGTCCATCAATACATGAGTGGATTAATAAAATGTGCTATGTATATACCATGGAGTTCTACTCAGCCACAAAAATGATGGGATCTAGCACCTCTTGTATTATCCTGGATAGAGCTGGAGCCCATTCTAATAAGTGAAGTATCCCAAGAATGGAAAAACAAGCGCCACGTGTACTCACAATCAAATTGATATTAACTGATCAACACTTAAGTGCACATATAGTAATAAGATTCATCAAGTGTCGGGCAGATGGAAGGGGGGGGAGGGGATGGTTATATACCTACCTAACGGGTGCGGTGAGCACCATCTGGGGGATGGACACACTTGAAGCTCTGGCTCAGATGGGGCAAAGGCAATATACGTAACCTAAACATCTGTACCCCTGTAATATGCAGAAAGAAAAATAAAAGAAAAAAAGAAAGCTGATAAATTCTCTATGATAGAAACCAATTACATCTTTATAGTAGCATCTATGAAAAGATTAATTAACTAGTAATGATAAAACCCAAAAGCTATAAATCTGTAGTTTCTTGATACTAAGGAAGCATCAATTGCATGTTGTCTCATAGATTTAATAAGTCTTTTGAGGAAAAAAGAAGAAAATGGCTAGCAAAGTTATTTGGAACATTAATATGATAGGTGATTTCAGAAATATTAAGATACTAAAAGAGAAAAGTTTTAGGATTGAATAAATAGGATTATTCTTTGCCGGATCTGGATCTACACCAGTGTGGATGAGAAGAGGAGACCCCGCAGGAAACTGGCTCACTCTGCTTTCCACAGCAGTTTCCCAGCTCATGTCATTGGTTCCAGTGAATCTAATGGAGGAAATGAGCAAAATGTGGTCAAGGATATTATTGTAAAGTTTAAGTCAATTAACATTATTACAATAAATGCAAAACAATACTGTAAGTAGGCGATTGTTCCTTTCTATGTGGCAAGTCTGAAGACAGTCAAAAGGTATATAGTCATAGGAGATAAATTCTCATCTGTTGTAAACACTGAGGGGATGGGAGAAAAAAATGCAGTTCAGCTCAATATGTGTTTCTCTCTAGTTGCTTTTCTACACAAATAGAAGTCATCCGAATAGAAAAGGATGTATGGTTCTCTAAGATTATTAAATATAAGAAAAATAACAATATTGAACTAATTAAGAAACTATAAAGAAATAATTTAAATCATTCTAACAGAAACTGTCTTTCTTTTTGCATGTCCATTATTGTCAAAATAAACAAATAATAGCAATCTAATGAAAGAGTCTGCAATTTCATCATGGAAAATAAGAAGCCCTGGGAAGTTTTCTTCTCCTGCCACATTACGGGACGGATGTTAATAGACCAGCCAACTCAGCTGATGAAGTACAGAGACACATGCAAGCTTCCCGTCTGTGGCTAAAATGGCCACACATGTTCCACAGCGTCTACTTCTCATCTTTGATATCTTCTCTTCTTTGATAATCATAACAGAAAAACCTGGAGAAAGTTTTGTTCCTGCCCTTCGATCTCTAAATTTTAGGAAGTATTTATTTTTATAGGTATTCAATACTTACTTTTA
Organism: Propithecus coquereli; assembly: GCF_000956105.1. Taxonomy (NCBI): domain Eukaryota; kingdom Metazoa; phylum Chordata; class Mammalia; order Primates; family Indriidae; genus Propithecus; species Propithecus coquereli. The sequence continues at coordinate 1,190,495 of NW_012146190.1, read as the reverse complement.
TAAGCAATTGCTTATAGTTATTGTATAATCTGTGTGATAACTGACGAATTTTATGTCATCTCTTTTGAATCTCTTCTTTTTTTGAATTTTTAATTATTATGGATCCATAATATTTACATAAACTCTTATTTATATTTTGGATATAATGATTAAAAGTTGCTTTTTAACAAGGTTAACAACAGTAATAAAGAAATTTGCAGAATGCTTCTTATATGCCAAGCCCTATGATAAAAAAAAATTATAGTTATTATCTCACTTCCTTTCACAGACGAAGGAACTATGGCTAAGAGATGTTAGCCATAGTTAGCCAAATTGCATGTGATTACACAGATAATAAGTGAGACATCTAGGATCCGAATGTAAAAAAGACTGACTCTAAGGCTGGCATTTTTAGTATCATACACACTTTTGTAGCAAGATACCAGATTTGGTTGTTTGTATTGGTTTATTACATGTATTTATGGATAAAAGTTATTATTATTTGTAATTAATTGGATTATAGAAAATTCTTCAAACATGTTCAATTTTTCATGATCATTCTACTTTAAAACATTACTGATCATTTTTTAGGTTAACTAAATATAAATTATTTATGAAGAAGCTTTTTTGCTTTTAGTAAACAAAGGACAAAATATTGAATATTCATTCATTTATTTTCCATTTCCAAATTACATATTCAAAATATCACATAAGGAACATTAGTTGAGCAACATTACTTCCAAAACATGCATTTGTGTTTTGCACATAGTAAATTTTCACAAAAACATTTATTAAAATAAATCCCAGTTTTCTGCTGGTTTTCAATTTCTGGATAAAGTTGTCAATGATTAAAATTTTATTACTGCAATAATACTTGAACACAAGAATGTTGTAATTCCAAGAAATTGAATGATCTATGTTATTTATTACTTTGAAAAGTATATATATTGTTTGAACACACATGTCAGTTGATTTAGTTAATATATTGGACAATATCCTTCTCTCCAATGGTCTCCCTCACCTCCACAGCTCCCTAACATTAAACGGAATTTTTACTCTTCTTAAAATTTTGTCATATTTTATCTTCCATTCTAATAGCAGTCTCAATGAACCAAACCAATTTGAAATTATACTGATAAATGGTGGGAGACACACAATGAACACATTATAATTTTTACTATGTTATATTTTAAAATACAGTTGACTCTTGAACAATGCAAGGGTTAGGGGTGCCAACTCCCATACAGTAAAAAATCCATGTATAAATTTTGACTCCCCCAAAACTTAATTACTAATAGCCTACTATTGTCTGGAAGCTTTACCAATAACAAACAGTTGAGGGACACATATTTTGTATATTATGTGTATTATATACTGTATTCTTACAATAAAGTAAGCTAGAAAAAATAAAATGTAATTAAGAAAATCACAAGGAAGAGAAAATATATTTACTATTAATTAAGTGAATGTGGATCATCATAAAAGTCTTCATCTTTTCTGTCTTCACGTCGATGTGGCTGAGGAGGAGAAGGAAAAAGAGGGGTTAGTCTTGCTCTCTCAGGGGTGGCAGAAGCAGTGGAAGAGGTGAAGGAGGTGAAAGGGGAATCAGGAGAGGCAAGCATTATTGATATAATTTTTATTGAAAAAAATCCATGTATAAATGGACCCTATGCAGTTCAAACCCATGTTGTTCAAGAGTCAAGGGTAGTTCAAACCCACAAAAAAGTCGATAGAATAGGAAAATAAAAGCTCACTCCTTAAACAGATTCACCACTTGTTAAAACCTTGTCATACATGCTCCCATCTTTCCATCTTTCTTTCTCCGCACATACACACACAATCTCTCTCTCTCTCTCTCATACAAACACACACACACACACACACACACACACACACAAACATACACAATACCACACTGCTGCTTTTTGGCCAAACCACAATGATAGGCTGAGGCCATTATAACACTTTACATTTAAACACTTCAACATGCTTCTTCCAAAAGCAAGGACATTCTCCTACAAAATCACGTTGCTGCCACCTAAGAAAATCAACATTAATTCAATAACATCAAGCTCATACCCAAATGCCTTCAAATGCTACCAAGATGTTCTTTATAGGTGATGGTGATTGTTGTTTCAGTTCAGGGACAAAGCAGGGCTCACTAGTACATTTGGCTATTAAGTCTCATTAGTCTACCTCAATCTGAAAGTCACTCCTCCTACCTCAGTTCTTCATTTTATTTACCTATTCGAAGTGTCTAGTCAAAATGTCCAGTAGATCGTACCATAACCTGAAGTTGTTTGACTGCTTACTCCAGACAAAATTCAGCTAAAATATATGAAAGCAACCTCACATCACATAGATGACGTTGTGCCCCTCAGTAGGCACATTGAGTCAGACCATCTCACCATTGGCAGCGCTGTTTGGCCTCTTGATTAGGATCGTGACAGACCTCTCCATTGTAAATGCAATGCATATATTCTGATTCAATATTTTTTGATAACTTTTTACCAAGTGTCTTTCACATCCATTGTATATATTGCTTTCAATAATTATTTTCCCGGAGGTAACAAGACGGTGATATATTATTTCTATTAATATTACTCTGCCTGTTTTTATTAGCTGGCATTCTTTTGTAAAGAAAAGCTTTCTTTTTATTTCTTTATAAATATTTCTCACTTCATTTTATTATTAACATTAATATTATTCATTTGATATAATTTTGAACCCATCATTCCTTGTATTTAAATTCACTGTGTTGTAATATGTTTTTATTTTTTGGTACTAATGCCGTATTTCCAAATTTGGCTCATAGGAAGATATTAAAGCTAATTTCTGTTTCTTTTTGACGTGATAAACATTTATCTTTGAACTTCTTTTTTCTTTCTGGACAAGAAAATGCTGCAAGTTCACTCAGAACTTTTCTTGTCCTAGACATGAAATTCAGCATATTTCTCCATGAGCCTTGACTTCTTTTTAGTGGGAAATGATATTTCACAATGGGAGACAAGATGTGGTCTTTGCTTTTGTGATGTCACCATTTCTGTGTAGTTTCAGTGACCAGGGCAAGAAAGTGTGTGTGCATATGCATGTACATGTGTGCACATACATATTTACACACACATAAAATCACAAGTTCTTACAGATTCTTTTAGATCAAATTCAACATCACTGGATGTTGGTCTTCATTTTTAATTTTATATCTGTATCTCCTTTTCCAACAGTTTCCCAAGAACATCAATATATTCACTCATTTACTCTAGCCTTCAATTTACTCAACAGCATTTTATTTTATTATTTTATTTTTTTTGTTTCAGAATCTTATGGGGACACGAACATTTTGTTTACATATAATGTCTTTGCCTCACCCAAGCCAGGGCAGCAAGCATGACTTTCCCCCATACAGTTTGCTCCACATCCATTACTTGTGAATTTATCCACCCCCAGTCCACCCCGCTACCTGACCAGCACCCAGTGAATATTACCACCCTGTGAGCACCTTAGTGTTGATCAGTTAGTATCAATTTGAGGTGAGTATATGTGGTGCTTGTTTTTCCATTCTTGTGATACCTCACTTAGTAGAATCAGCTCCAGCTCTATCCAGGATAACAGAAGAGGTGCTAGTTAACCATGTGTTTTGTAGTTGAGTAGTATTCCATGGTATACATATAGCACATTTTATTAATACACTCATGTATTGATGGGCACTTCAGTTGTTTCCACATCTTTGCAATTGTGAATTGTTCTGCCATAAACATTTCAGTGCCAAAAATCTTTATTATAGAATATCTTTTATTTTCCTTTGGGTAGATGCCTAGTAGTGGTATTGCTGGATCAAATGACATTTCTAGTTTTAGCTCTTTGAGATATCTCCAAATTACTTTCCACAGGGGTTGTACTAATTTGTAGTTCCACCAGCAGTGTAAGAGTGTTCCAGTCTCTCCACATCCACACCAACATTTGTTGTTTTGGCACTTTTTGATAAAGGCCATTCTCCCTGGAATTAGGTGCTATCTCATTGTGGTTTTGATTTGTATTTCCCTAATGATTAAAGATGTTGAGCCTTTCTTTATGTTTGCTGGCCATTATTCTGTCTTCTTTTGAAAGGTTTCGGTTCATGTCCTTTGCCAGTTTTTTGTTGGGGTTATTTGCTTTTTCTTGTTAATTTTCTTAAGTTCTATATAAATTCTTGTTATTAGCCACTTATCAGATGTGAGGCATGCAAATTTCTCTCCCATTCTTAGATTGTCTATTTGCTCTTGTGATAGCAGAAGCTTTTAAATTTGATCAATTTATTTATTTTTGTTGCTGCTGTGATTGCTTTGGGGATCGTCCTCATAAATTCTAGGCCAATGTCTATAAGAGTTTTGCCAACATTTTCTTCTAGAATTCTTAAGATTTCCTACCTTGGGTTTAAGTCTGTTATCTACCAGGAATTGATTGTTGTGAGAGGTGGGGATCCAGGTTCAATCTTCTGGATGTGGTTATCCAGTTTTTCCGGCACCGCTTATTGAATAGAGATTCTTTTCCCCAATGTATATTTTTATCTGCTTTTTCAAAGATTAGATGACAATATGAGCATGGTTTTATATGTGGGTCCTTAGTCCTGTTGCAAAGGTCTATATCTCTGTTCTTGTGCCAGTACCATGTTCTTTTGGTTACCATAGCCTTTGTTTGTAGTAAAGCTTGAAGTCTGGTAGACTGATGCCTCCCAATTTGTTCTTTTTGCTTAAGATTACTTTGGCTCCATGAGGTCTTTTCTGGTTCCATACGAAGCATAGAATTATTTTTTTCTAAATCTGTAAAGAATGATGGTGTTATTTTGATAGGAATTGAATTAATTCTACAGATAATTTGAGGTAGTATGGACATTTAAAAAAATATTTATTCTGCCAATCCATGAGCATGATAGGGTTTTCCATCTGTTTACATCTTCTACAATTTCTTTTCTGAGTGTTTCATAATTCTCCTTATATAGGTCTTTCACCTCCTTAGTTAACTATATTCCTAAATATTTAATTTTCTTTGAAGTTATTGTGAAAGGTGTTGCGTCTTTCATTTGATTTTTGGCTTGACTGTTATTGGCATATGCGAATGCCACTGATTTGTGTGCATTGATTTAGTATCCTGAGACTTTACTGAATTCATTTATCAATTCCAGGACTCTCTTGGTTGAATCCTTGGCATTTTCTAGATATAATATCATATCATCAGCAAAGAGTGAGAGTTTGACCTCTTTTGCCCCCATTTGGACAACTTTAATTCCCCTCTCTTGTCTAATTGCTCTGGCAAGAACTCCTAGCACTATGTTAAATAGAAGTGGAGATAGTGGGCAACCTTGTCTGGTTCCAGTTCTAAGCAGGAATGCTATCAGTTTTTCCGCATTCAGTATGATATTGGTTGTGGGTTTATCGTATATGGCCTTAATAATTTTAAGGTATGTCCCATCCATGACTGTTTTGTTAAGAATTTTTATCTTAAAAGTGTGCTGGATTTAGTCAAATGTTTTTTCTGCATCTATTGAGAAAATCATGTGGTCTTTTTCTTGCTTTTATTTATGTGGTGAATTACATTTATAGATTTGCGTATGTTGAACCATCTTTGCATCTCTGGAATAAAGCCCACCTGGTCATGATGAATTATTCTTTTGATGTGCTCTTGGATTTCATTTGCTAAGATTTTTTTTGAGGATATTTACATCTATATTCATGAGGGATATTGGTCTGTAGTTTTCTTTGTTTGTTGTGTCCTTTCCTGGCTTTGGTATCAAGGTGATATTGGCTTCATAGAATGAGTTGGGGAGGATACCATCCTTTTCACTGTTGTGGAATAATTTCTGTAGTATAGGTATGAGTTCTTCTTTGTAAGTTTGGTAAAATTCAGGTGTGAACCTATCTGGTCCAGGACTTTTTTTGTTGGAAGCTTTTTAATTACTGCTTCAATTTCTGTGCTTGATATTCGTCTGTTCTGGAATTTTATTTCTTCCTGATTAGGCTTAGGGAGGTTGTGTGTTTACAAGAATTTGTTCATTTCCTCTATGTTTTGTAGTTTTTGGGTATATAGATTTTTATAGTATTCAAAATATTCAAAGACAATGTTTTGTATTTCCATGATGTCCGTAGTGACCTCTCCTTTTTCATTTCTAATTGAGTTTATTAGAGTCCTTTCCTTTCTAGTTCTTGTCAACCTAGCAAGAGGACTTTCAATTTCGTTTATCTTTTTGAAAAACAACTTTTGGTTTTATTAATCTTCTATGTAGTTCTTTTATTCTCAATTTCATTTAGCTCTTCTCTGGTCTTAGTTATTTACTTTCTTCTGCTAGGTTTAGGATTGATTTGTTCTTCCTTTTTCAATTCCTTTAGATGGTTTATTAGTTTGTTAATTTGTGAACTTTGAGTCTTTGGGATGTGCACATTTAATGCTATTAGCTTTCCTCTCAGGAATGCTTTTGCTGTATCCCACAGGTTTCGATAATGTGTCCCTGTTATCATTTAGTTTGAAGAATCTTTTGATTTCCATCTAGATGTCCTCCTTGACCCAATAGTCATTCAACAATAGATTGTTTAATTTCCAGGACTTTGTGAAGTGGTGTTTCTGTTGGAATTGATCTTTAATTTTATACCACTGTGGTCTGAGAAGATACATGGTATAATTTCTATTTTTTAAAATTTGTTGAACTCTAATTTGTGGCATAGGATGTGATTGATTTTAGAGAAAGTTCCATGAGCCGAGGAAAAGAATGTATATTTGGCTTTATTTGGGTGGAATATTCTATAGATGTCTGTTAGACCCATTTGTCCTAGACCTCTGTTTAATTCCATTGTTTCTTTCCTTATTTTCTGCTTGGCGGATCTGTCCAGTTCAGTCACTGGGATGTTGAAAGCCCCAGCTAGTGTGGCATTAATGTTTATCATGTTATTTAAATCAAGCAGGGTTTGATTTGTGTATCTGAGCACTCCTGTGTTGTGTGCATAAATATTAAGAATTTTTATTTCTTCTTGTTAGATTTTTCCCTCCACCACTATATAGTGACTATCTTTATCTTTCTTTACTTTTGCTGTTTTAAAATTTATGTTATCTGATATAAGAATAGCTACCCCAGCTTTCTTTTGGCTTCCATTTATCTGGAAATTTGTTTTCCAACCCTTTACCTTGATTCTGAAAGAGTCTTTTGGGTTAGATGTGTTTACTGCAAACAGTAGATACTTGGCTTGTGTTTTTTTTTTAATCCTCTCAGTCAGTCTATGTCACTTCAGTGGACAATTCAAGCCATTCACATTTATTAAGATAATTGATATTTGCGGTATATTTTTGTTCATAATGTTGAATAAATTGTTATTGTTTTGTGTTACCTCTTGAGTGACTGTGGAATCCAGGTTTTGGACTTTAACTCTTGAGTGATTTTACTTTGGCAGGTGTCTGTTGTGCTGTTCACTGTACAATGGAGGTCTGGGTACTTCCTGTAGGGTAGGTCTGGTCTTCACAAATTTCATCAGTGATCGCTTATCCGGGAAAGTCTTTATTTCTCCCTCATAGATGAAGCTAGTTTTGCCCTGTAGAGAATTCTATGTTGACCATTATTCTGTCTAAGAAGATTGAGAATAGGTCCCCAGTTCATTCTGGCTTGTAAGATTTCAGTTGAGAAGTCTGCAGTTATTCTGATAGGTTTTCCTTTGTAGGTTATCTTCTGTTTTCATCTTATTGCTCAAAGGATTGCCTGTTTTGTATTTACATTGTCCAGCCTTATAATATTTGATGTGGTGATTGCCTTTTCACACTGAGTCTCCCAGGATTTCTGTGTGCTTCTTGTACCTGGCTATCTAGATTTCTAGCCAGGGCAGATATGTTTTCCTCCATTATTCCAAGAAATAGATTTTCCAGCCCTTATGTTTTTTCTTCTTCTCTCTCTGTGATGCCTATAGTTCTTATGTTTGGTTTATTTACATAATCCCACATTTCTTGTATGTTTTATTCATGTCTCTTGCTTTTGTGTTATTTTTCTTCATCTGATTTGTTTAACACATAGACATTATCTTCAAGCTCTGCGATTCTTTCTTCTGTGTGATTCATCCTATTCTTAAGGTTTTCCACTATGTTTTGTAGTTTTGCTTCTTTCATTTCCAGTATTTCTGTTTTGGTTCTTTCATAATATTTCAATTTCTTTAGAGAATTTTTCATTAATTTTCTGTATTGATGTGGCTTCTTTGTGTTGGGTTTCTATTTTCTTTTCAATTCCACTGAGTTTTCTTAAAATTCATGTTCAAAATTCTTCCTCTGTCATTTTAATCATTTTGTTTAAGTTGGTATTGATTATTGAGGATCTAATGATTTCTTTTGGGGGTAAATTTTCTCTCTGATCTTTCATATTTTCTGTGTTCTTTTGCTGATTCTTTCTCATCAGGCTCCCTGTTCAAAAACTGGGGGTGCTAGGACTGGTTTATGGCCCTATCTCCAAGTCTCCAAGGGTTGTTCCTTGACAGTGGTAGGGAGAGGTATGCTGGTCCTGTATTTTCTTAGGGATATTTTAGCAAGTTTGGTTACCTCTGACCTGTTGTTTTCACTTCTTGCCAATGGAGACTAGTGAGTTGGGTCCACCAGCTAAATCTCCCAGCTGGTGGATCACACTTGGGTGTATGACTATACTGCCCTCTAATAGCTTGACATGGAAGGTGCTGTGTTAAGCTATGGGATTACCCTCTCTGTTGTTGATTGTAGTTTGCTTGGAGGAGCCATTTATTGAGGTAATCTGATGTCTCTGTGGTACGCTCATGTCCCCCAGATGGGGTATACTAATGCCCCAAACTTTCGGAGGGGTCTTATTATTTTTGAGGGTTACTTGGACCCTGTTCCCCCTTAAGGTGGGGGTAAAGGCAAGATAGATGGCAGCTGGTGACTGCAAGCCTGGATGTGTGTGCTTCTATGTTTGTTTGATCTGCCACTGGGAGAGACGCTAATCTGTTATTCAGGGCTCTTTCACCACACTTGGAAGCCTACTCCTAATGGGAGGGGTCAATTGGTGCAGTTGCTGAGGTCTCTGGTCAGGTTTTTCCTCCCTGTCTACAAACCCCAGTGCTGGCACCTGCCTGAACATGGAGAGCAAGCACTGGAGTTATGTTCTTATTACATGACGTAAGCCAGTCTGATGCGCCAAATCAACAGGCTGCTATTTTTCAGCACCAAAGCCCCACAGATTCACACTAGTCACACAGAGAAAGAGGCTTTCTCGCTTCTCCCCACCTGCAGGGGTGAAGCCCGCTGCACCCAGTGTGGAAGTTCCCAGGCTGCAGGAAGGATGTTGTCTGAAACCACCACACATGGAAGCATCTCTGGGCTGGGGACCCCACAGATGGTGGCTGCCCATCCCTGGAGAATTAGTGTGGGTGAGAAGTACTCAAGATTTGCCTGCTGACACCGGCCTGGCTAGCCAAATCAACAGGTTGCCAACTACTTTTCAGGACCAGTAGAATAGAGAAAGCTGGCTTTTCTCACCTCTCCCCACTTCCAAGTGTGGAGCCCGCCACGCCCAGTACAAAAGTCCCCGGGCAGGGGGAAGGGTTGTTGCCTGAAACTGCCACATGCTACAGGGTTCTGGACAATGGGCCCCCAAAATGGCGGCTGCCTGCCCCTGGGGAGCTAGTGCTGGGGGGAACCACTCAGGAGTTGGCGGATGCCGGACCAGTAGCCTGAATCAACAGGCCACCAGCTGTCCCTTCTGCATCACAGTCTCGCAGTCTCACATCTGCCTGTCAGAGGGTCCTGCTCTTTCTGTCCTTCCTTCAGCCAGCTGAATCATCAGGAGTTTCCAGGGGCAGAGCCCCCTTTTCAGCACTCACCTCCTATGCTCTGGTCCTGCTGACCACCAGAGGCGAGGTGCCTGTCTCCAAACTCTCTCCCACAGTCAAGGGAAGTAACCACTCAGACCAGTCCTTCCCCTGCCCAGTACTGTCCCAGCACAGAGCACTCGAGAGTTCAAAATGTTTCCCGCTATTGTCTTCTTTCCACGGAGTCTGTGGTCCTGTGCCATGACTTTGCACCAACTTTAGGTGCTTCACTGTCTGAGTGGGTGTGGAGGTCTCTGAGGGAGCCAGGCGTCCTCCTGTGGGTCAGATCGCACGGGACAGGTGTGGCCCTCCAGCGCTGCACTCTCTTCCCTACTATATTTCTCACACCCTCCAGTCTTTGCGAACTTATCTCACTTTCACTTTTTTTTTCTCCCTGCGCTGCATGTCCCACGCTGTTTCTCTGCAGATTCACACCACTTTTCTTGGGTGGGGGGAAATGATCCACTTGTGTAGCTGTCCGAATTCTTCACCTCCTTCTCTGGGAGCAGTGAGCCAAGAGGTCACCACTAATCTGCCATTTCAATCCCAATTTTCGATTTAAAACACAATAATACTAAGTGTAACTGAATAGAGCTCAAAATGTTATTTCTTTTCTTGGTGTATACATTTTTTCTTTTTCTCTCTTTCACAAAATGTAGCACAAAATATACATTCTTTTGTACATTGCTTTTTTCATTCATTCTCTTTTTCTTTTTTCTTTTTACTTAAGATAGCCTGAAATAATTCTCCCCATGTTGGTTGCTAGAGTCTTCATCTTTGCTGTGATTGTATTACTCCGTTTGAGGATATGCAATAATTGATTCAGCTAGAATCCAGTAAAGGATGATTTCAATATTTTGCTATTACAAATAATGTACTAATGAATGAATATGTGCATATATCATTTCATACTTGAGAGGTATATCTTCCAGATAAATTCCCAGAAGTAGAACTGTGGGATCAAAAGGCAAACACATAAATGATTTTGTTATTTTATGTCAACTTTCTCTCTGTATGGATTGTACCATTTTCAACTCTGGCCAGCTGTGTATGAAAACATTTATTTCTCTACAACCTTAAGTTTTTGAATTTTTGCTAACCTGTGAGGGAAGAAATGGTATCTTATTGATGTTTAAATTTTCATTACTTTCCTCTTTCCTCATGCATATATTTTGTTTGTTTGTTTGTTTTTTCAGTCTATAGAAGCAGGTTTTTGGTCTCTTAATGTACTTTGCTTTACCTTTACCTTTTTTCAAAAAAAAAATACATTAAAAATTCTTCTAAGAAAAATATAACATTATGTACACAAAGCTTTTTAAGAGTTCTTTTTTTAGAGAGTGTACACTTAAGAAACTATCTTCCCTAATATGTTATCAATTGACTAAGAGCATTAGAAAAAATGATAATTACATAAGTGATAACTGAATCCAAACAGTAACACTATTCATTTGAACTCAAAATGCTTATGATTTCTTGCCAATGACAAATACTTTTATGTACACTATTAAATGTGCACTTCTATTAAGCATTTGTATTTAAAACAAATTTTACTCACCACATCATCTCTCACTCTTTGCTCTAATTTAATTCAGACCACTTATGATTATTGTGAGCAATTATTTTTTAACAATTTCTTACTAAATCCCATATGGTAATGATTAAAACTCGAAAGATTTAAAAGAAAAGAATTGCAAAAAGAAATATTTTAAACAAGTTTAAGAGGGCTGCTTGGGGCCCTGGTTGCCTCTTTATCCTCCATCAAAACCTACATGCAAAGTTCCCCAGTGTACTCATTTCCTTCTTGAATGAATGAAAAATTTTCATTATTCCCTTCTGCTTCTTTTGAAAAGAAAGGCTTTATTTAAAATAATTGATTTATTTTTGAGACTAGAAAATGCTGACGTGTAGACACATTCAACAGAATTGATGTATCATCCCCAGCTTATTTTTCGCTTGTTCATAAATGATGAGTTTTGATTCATTTTAATAGCCATCTCACCTTTACTCTGTTATTTCACATTCGAATATAAAATTTTTCAAGAGGTGAGGCCAAGAGCCTCAAGAAACATTTATCATGAAAAAAATAGAAATCATAATATACATCCTATTGAGTCAGTTGATTTTCAAAAATTGTGCTTTTTAGGAAATTGCTTCAGGGTACAAGTTAGAATTAAAATATTAATTATATCAGTTTCAAACTGAGCAAAACTATTAATAAAACAGCCTAGTTGAAAACATTCATAAGAAGCCATTTCCTTCAAAAAAGCAGAGAAAGAAAAAATGCATAGAAATAAAAAAAAATCTATTTTAAGGAATAGATTTTACAGAATAAATTTCAAATAGTTACTTCTCTTAAGTATGTATCTCCCTACAAACAGAAAGAGAGAAAACAGGTGAAAGACAAAATGAATGGAAACCTTGCTAAAGATCATGATGGTTTGTACAGAGGCGGCAATCTTCGTACAAGGAAATAAGGTTTTCTTACTTTAAGGATGAAAGGAATGATCATGGCCTAAAGGAAATGAAAGATGTTTCCACTTGAAAATTCAGCTAGAAAATTAGGGAAAAATTTACCTGTATTAAATGTGCATATATTGTTATGCTTTTGTGTTAAATGTTAGATGCAAATATTTCAGGATCCTGTGATTGGCAACTACTTGATTGGATTCTAAATTTGTAAGTGGGAAGTTCTGATGATGTCAAAAATATGAATTATTTTTAATTTGAAAGTTAAAAATGATATTTATTTTAAAAATTAAAATACTGATATGAATCTCTGTTTTGGTTAGAATAATTTTGCTAACTCCATATTATTTTACTAAGTATTAATATTTAGTAAAATTTTATTAAATTATGAAAATAAAATAGAACAGCCTGGTACTGGGCTAGGTATAATAAAATAAACAGATAATTCCATTTAAGTTTTATAAATGTTTACTTATAAAAATGCAGCATAAATTTATTATTTTCTCACTTTGCAATTAAAATCCTATTTAATAATATTCCTATTAAAATATAATATATACTTTTTAGCTTTAAAATTATTTAAAGTTTTGCTTTGTGGTCTCATATTTTTAAATAATCAGCTTTTTAAAATATTTGATAAGTACTTGAAACTAAATTTTGTTCTATCTTTTTAGGATACACTGTTCAAAGCATGCCAATTAGTATGACCTTACTAATCCTATTATTTAAGGAATTTTACACATTACAAATTTGATCTGCCATGGTGTGAATGTTAGAACAAATCTCGATTTCTAGAGACTTCAAGATTAGCATTACGTGTAAATGTAATGTAAATAGATGGGAAGCTGTCATTTCCATTCTTATAACAAAAAACTCTAGGCAAACTAAAATCAATGCTTTTTTTGACCCATCATTAACAAAGCAAACTCAAATCCCAAAATTTAGAGAGAGCCTCATCCAGAAAGACCCTTCTGGAGATTTGTTTACCTGGAGAAGAAACCGTAGACATCACTGAGCTGATAGCAACACTGAAATGCTAATTTTGAGAAACTACTGGAGGCTGAGTTCAGACTAGCTTGAAAGGGATAAAGTCCAGGGGACTGCAGTCATAAAGGGGCCCTACACTTGCTCAGGCTTTTGCTCCACAAACCTACTAACTTCCCGTGGTGAGGATTTGAGAAAGCTCTTCTGATGGCACCGGCTGGGAGAAGAGCAGGGCGACCATCTTGAAACCCTATCTAGACTCTTTTCCCTAATAAATGCCTAATTTCTAGAGGAAAAGAAAGAATTCATCATGAGGCAATTCTAAAAACTTTTCCCAGCTAGACAAAGGGAATTTTATCCCAGAGCCAGTCTTCTTGTATCATTAAGGAGAAAAAAAGTCAATAGGGGATGGGGCTTCAAGAAAATAGATCAGGGACATTGCAGCCTGGAAATGGAATAGGGAACAGGAGTAAAAATGCCTCATCTCTGGAAGAGAGAGAGAAACATTTATGAAAGCTACACCTCCAAGACACAGGCCCAATTAGATTAATAAGAAGACTATGGAATATTCCCTCTCTTCCATACCCTACCACCATACTTACAAGCCTCCAGTATTCTATCTGGATTACAGATGAAAGGGTTACAAGATACAACCTCTGAGGACCATAAATCTAAAATTAATAACCTAGCATTTCTAACCTTAGAAAACCGGAGACAGAAAACTAAACCTACAGCAAGCAGAAATAAAATAAATAATAATTTTAGAGAAGAAATCAATGAACAGAAAACAATAATCAACATGAATGAAACCAAAAGCTACTTCTTGGAATAGCCCCCCAAAATTGATAAAACTCTCACCAGGTTAACCAAGGAAATAAAGAGAGAAGACACAAATTGTTATTATTAGAATTGAAGGGGCATTCATTGCTACAAATCCCATGGATATTACATGGATAATAAGGAAATACGATGAATAACTCCATGACCACAAATTTGATAACTTCGATAACGTGGGCCAGTTCCTTGAAAGAAACAAAACTATCAAAACTCATCCAAGGAGAAATAGATTACTTGGACAGCCCTGTAACTATTAACAAATTGATTCATAGTTAAAAACCATGCAAAAGAGAAATCATGAGTCCCAAATAGTTTTATTGGTGAATTATATCAAACATTTAAGAAAAAATAATAACTCTATGCAATCTGTTTCAGGATATAGAAGAAAGAGAGAATAGTTTTTGACTTATTTCATTAGGTCATTATTCACTAATAACAAAACCAGATAAAGACATTACAAGGAAAAAAGAAAAACTAAAGATCAGTATCTCTCATGAATATAGAGGCAAAAATCTTTAACAAAATATTATCAAATCAAATCCAGCAATATAAAAAAATACAAAGATAAATACATCACCACCAAATGCCATTAATTCCAGAAATGGAAGTCTAGTTCAATGTTTATAAATGAATCAAAGAAATTCATCACAGTAAAAGAAAAAATAAGAAAAAGCATATAATTATATTAATAGATGCAGAAAAATCATTTAATAATATTTAACACATCACATTCATGGTAAAAACTCTAAAAATACTAAGAATAGAAAGGAACTTTCTTAATCTAATAAATGGTATATAGAAAAACTTACTGCTAAAGTTAGACTCAATACAGTGTTGAGAGATTGACAGCTCTTTTCTAACAAGGCAAGGATAGTTTCTCATCACTTATCTTAAAAAATTGTCCTGAAATCCTAGCTAGTTATTTTAATAAGGCAAGAAACATGAATTAAAAGCATACAAATTGGAAGGAGGAAATAAAACTATTTTATATGTAGATGACATGATTTTCTATGTAGAAAACAAACAAAAAAATCTTCCTAACACTCTTCAATTAATAAATGAATATTGAAAGGTTGCAGGATACAAAGTTAATAAATAACAGCCAACTGCTTTTCTGTATATCAAATATCAACTTAAAATTTGAAATAAAAATGCCTTTTTCAATAGCACCTCTCACCCAAAAATAAAGTATAAATCTAATAAATATATACTGGATCTGCATGTGAAAAATTATAAATCATTGATGAAAGTATTCAAAAAAGATCTAAATAAATGGGAAGATATTCTGTGTCCATGGATTGAAAGACTCAACATTGGTAAATTTTCAAATCTTCCCAAAATATCTATAGATTTAATACAATTGCAATCAAAATCTCAGCAAGTATTTTGGAATCTACAAATTGAGTTCAACGTTTATAGGAAAAGTTAAAGGACCTACAATAGCCAATAAAATTCTGTAACAGTACAAATGGGGAGGAATCATATTACTCAATTTTAAGATCCAATACAATTTCAAGATTCAATATTACAGTTGATTTAGCAATGAACTGTAGTACAGACATTATGGTGTTGGCAAAAGGATAAACTCACTGACTAAAGGAACAAAGTAGAGAGTCCAGAAATTGTGCACCCTTACTGCTCTTTGACAAAGGTGCATAGGCAATTCAATGGAGAAAAGATAGTCTTCAACAACTGGTGCTGGAAAAATTGGGTATCTATAAAATTATCCTAGACACAGACCTCATATCTTACACAAAGATTAATTCAAAGTGAATCAAACACCCAAATATTAATATAATGCAAAGTATAAAATGTCTAGAATAAAATGTAGGAGGAAATTTGTATGACCGAGAGTTTGGTGATGAGTTTTTACATTAGTGATTGCTCTTAGGGTTGAGGTAGGAAATATGCAAAATGAATCATTGAGCATTTTCTTATCCATAAAGTAAGATAATGCTCAAAAAATGAAGCAGTGGGGGTATATCAAAGGGACAAAGGAACCAAATGAAAAAAACTTCCAGTGGTCAAAACTGAAGCAATATGACCAATAAAATAAATAACATAGCATTAGATTATAACCCAAAGTATAAAATAAGTATCTATGTGCTGGACTGATATAAGTAAATGGTTGAATAAATAAACAAATGGGTGGTAAGTAAGCAAATATTCCTTGCAGAAAAATTCCAAATAAATTATTTAGCTACTACATTTCAAGGAGGTGGAGGATAATGTCCCACTTCTAATATGTGAGTTGTGTCTAGTTACTTTCTACTAAAGAGTACATTATGGAAGGAGAGGTGAAAAAGTAGTTTCAAGTGGAAAAACTTGACAAATATTTTCTCTGCTAGATGAAAAATATTAGCATCATTATCAGTCATGTTAATAGCATGCACCCTTGATGCAATGTGATAAGAACGGCAAGTTATATCAGCGGTCTTCCTCCCCAAAACCCATAAATACTGTGTAACTGCAAGAAAAACATCAAGCAAATTCAAACGGAAAGATATTTAATAATATTTTACTTGACTAGAACTTCTCAAAACTGTCAAAGTAATAAAATCAAAGGAAAGTTTAAGAAACTGTCTTATAGTCTAGAGGAGTCTGAGAAGACTAAATATAATTTGCCATCTTGGATAGAATTCTGAAACAGAAAAAGGACATAAGACAAAAACTGAGGAAATCTGAATGAAGTGTTAATATTAGTTGAATGGTTCATTAGCTGTGAAAAAATATTGCTATAGTAATTTTAACAATAGGAAAACCTGGATGTGAAGAAGATTGGGCTACAATCCCAAAAGATACAATTTCAAATGCCATAATCCCAAATGTTGAAATCCTAAAAGACCAAAATCCCTAAGAACTAAAATCCTGAAAATCATATTCATGAAAGATTGAATCCCAAAAAATGTAATTCTGGAAAAAATACTTTAAAAAGTTCTTTAAAAGACATTTACTCACATTTTTAAAAGGTGATTAGAGAAACATATAAAAACACAACACAATATTTCATAGGCCACTTTATGCAATAAAATAGGCAATAATAACACACATATTTTTTGCAATCATAAACACTCAGGTATAATGATAACAATTGCACACATGTAACAGTTATGACAGATGAACCATACTCATAAAGAAATAGATTAAAAAGTAAAACGGGCCAATGTATATCACTATGGTTGGTAATTGTGTGTCATCTGTCATCTAGCTTTATAACTACGGTCATCTGAAATACTGTGACAGACAACCTAAGTCTTTTTGACTTGATCAAAACCTGCAGTGCTTTACTGCTGCATACGCAGTCACCCAAAGATCTGAGATATTGAGAAATTTTATCTTTCACAAATGCAGATATACAAAAAGTACATCTCTTCATGTTTTGAGAAAGTCTTTATTTATATACAGCATGCTTACACACAAAGTTAACATTGTGATAATACACTCCCATGGAGTCAAATTTGCAAAAAAAATAATGTAAAATGAATTAGAACTCTCCAAAAGTCTTTACACAATTTATACCTCCAGCATTAGAAGTGACGTGAAGATGAAATACATGGCATAGTGACTTGGTGCTCTGTGTGAAGGAGCAGAAGTCACAAACAATTGAGTAATTTAGTAGGGGGTGTTTCTTGTATTTTTCACCTGCATTTTCACTTATATGATCTTTGAGTCCCTCATTAGACTTATATTTGGAGAGTGGCTGTGGTCCACAAATTTTGTAAGTATATGCTGTCCATTTGAATGTCTGGTTATTGCTCAGGCATCTCAGTGAAGTTTCCTGCTTTTGCAGCAGCAATAATAATTAACTTTTAAATTTTATCATTTATCATTAAGTAACCTAGTATACTTAACTTATCATAGTCTTTTTTGTAAAAGAAAAATTTTGTAGATTTCTTCCATTGTATTGTAAGGAATATAGTAAGAAGGAATGATATTCAGCTTCCCCAATATCAAATCTGTGTTAATCAGAGTTCTCCAGAGAGAGAAAACCAATAGAGTGTGTGTGTGTGTGTGTGTGTGTGTGTGTGTGTGTGTGTACGACAGGGGATTTATTAGAGGAATTAGCTCACACAATCATGGTAGCTGGGAAGTCCCACAACAGACCATCTGTCGGCTGGAGACCCTGGGATGCCGGTAGAGTGGCTCAGTTCAAGTCTGAAGGCCTCAGAACAGGAAAGCCAATGGTGTAACTCTCACTTTGAGGTCAAAGCCTCAGGACCTGGGAGATCACTGGTGTTAAATCTTGGAGTCCAGAGACTGGTAAGCCTGGAGGTCTGATGTCTATGGCAGTGGAAGAAAAATCTGTCCCACTTCTTAGAGAAGGACCAATTCACCTCCGTATTTGTTCTGTTCAGCCCCCATCCAATTGGATAGTGCCTGCCAAGACTGAGAGCAAATGTTCTCCACCTACTTCACTCAGATTCATATACTCACTAATGTCCTCTGGAAACACCCTAACAGATACATCCAAAATAATGCTTTTTCAGGATTCTAGGTATCCCTTAATTCAATCAAGTTGACACCTAAAATTAAGTCTACAAATCCAGCACTTTGCAATTTGACACCTGCACAAATCCTCTTAAATCATACTTAATTTCCAAATAAATACAGTAACAAGGTAATAGTTCCACCCAGCATGATGCAACTAACATGATGCAACTATCCTGTGTACAATGGAAAATGCACTAATTGTAATTTTCAGGATTTCAGAATTCAGGGATTTTAATCTTTAGGGATTTTTGATCTTTCAGGATTTCAACATTTGGTATTATGGGGTTCAGGATTATGTCTTTTGGGATTATGATTGGCATTGAGTGTGAAGTATACACAGACTACAGTATTCCTGCAACTTCTACATTTTTTTT
>NW_012146190.1:1164437-1170898 GCF_000956105.1 Propithecus coquereli | reverse complement strand
ATATTTTTTACTTTCTTAAAGTAATAGATATTATACAAAAGAGGAGCTCTTTCTGCCCTTTGGTAGAATAATTAATAGCAAGTTACTGACCAGGAACAGTATGCTTAAAAATTGTTTTAAAGGATTTTTCATATTAAGATAAACATGAAAATCTAGAATTACATAAAGGGAATACATGAAGGTATCATGTACTCTTATGAGAGAAGTTTTTGCTTGGTTTCTTTGACATCGATAACCAGATTTGGATATCCCAGTCTGTTCATTTGCCTTAATCTGAGAGCACAGTTTTTAAAATCCATCCTTAAGTTTTCTAATGATATTTTTTATTCTAAAGTTTTGTGGTTAGGAAGTAGCTTCATTTCATGAAACTGTATGTTCTAAGTAGTTTTATACTATTATGAAACAAGAGTTATTAGTCATTTCTTTGTTTTTCATGAGTAAATAAATGTACTCAGAGACTAGACCAGTACCCAAACTACCAAATCCACAATCATGAAAAGCACAACAATTTTCCATTTCTATAACTATAAACATCACACGTGCTATGGTTGTAACTATCTGGTAAAGCAATATCAAAATAATTCATGAAAATCATATTAGGATAGTCTTTGCCTAAGCCAGTCTGGTTCTCTGAACCCTGTATGTGTTTTTGTAGCATCTTGTGTTGAACTTGATATCTACTTGCTTCATGTGCTTGCTTCTTAATGAAATAACACAGAGCTTTGCTAATACCTACATTTTTAACCCCATATATCGCATTATAAATATATATATGTATATATATATATTTAGTATTGATTAAAAAAAACAGTTGTGAAGCTAAATTAAAGAAATTCAAGGGTAACATTCACATAATTTCATGGTTTATTTCTAAAATAACTTCATTTGCTTGTATCAGAACTACTAATAAAAACTTAAAAATGACTAATATGAATTTCTGATAGTTTCTTTTTTTCTGTACAAACTATTTGATAAATTTATTAATGAGCCAAGAAATATCCAAAGAGCAACACTTCCAAAAGACAAGCAGGAAACAAAGGCCTGGATGATCTACAAACTAGGTAAGCAATTATAAGCAGATATATGTAAATCATAAAAGTTTGCCTGTAATAGTCACAGATGCCTTCATTAAAATATCTTTTTAATGATGAATTTAGGTTGTCCGAGACTATATGGAAATACAAAACTAAGTACTAAAATAAATGCCTAACTATTTTCCCTTCCAAAAGCCAATATTTGCATTACTGCCACATTGCTCTTCCTTAAAATGCTTTCATTAGTGAACATAAATTAATTGAGTGCTATGTGCAAGGTGCTCTGTTAGAGCGTAAGGAAAATAAAAAATGCAATAAGATATAGTTCTTGCCTTTTTAAAAAGTAGTTCAATATTCTTAGGTCTGCAATTTTCTAGGTCACTCTCAGTTCCTTATCTGTGAGATGATGATTGTAATAGTACCTACCTGGCTACCGCATCCTTCATTCATTCATGTGCTCAAACCATTCTTCACTTTGTTTATAGCACTAGTATGTGACAGTCTTTTCTTACTCTGAATATAACAGTAGCTAAAAGAGTTAAAATTCCCTGTTGTTAATTTCTATTTAATTACCTTTGGTCAGAAAACATACTTTTATAACTTTAAATAATTAAATTAATTGAGATTTGTTTTATGGTATGACATATGGTCTATATGCTGGACAATGTTTCATGTACACTTGATAAGAATGTGTATTCTGCGTTGTCCCGTGGGCTGTTCTATAGATGTCTGTTAGGTCTAGATACAGTGTTTTTCAAGTCTTCTATATTCTGATTTTGTCTATTACTGAAAGTGTGGTATTGAAATCTCCAGCCATTATTTGTAAATGGTCTATTTCTTCCTTTAAGTGAACTGATCAACCTGAGGTCATTTTGCGTGGGATTAATCCTGCGGATTAATCTCTCCTTTTATGCTCCTCCTGGTTTCTAACTCTTGCTGATACCTTTCCCCACCTCTGGTCATTGACCAAACTCTAATGCAACCTAGAGTACAAGGGGGCCTGATGGTGCAGTTCCTTCAAGTCAGCGTCAGAAGACATAGGGCAAGGCGAGGGCAGCAGTGAGTAGACTTGCAGGGAAAAATGGAAACTCTCTAGTACTGGGGTAGGATTGGAAGAAGAAAACCTGTTTATGAAAACTGGACAAGTTCTAGGTAAGATATTTTGGTGGCTTCAATGAACATGGTAAGAATGTAGGTAATGAGAAATTGTGTGACATTTTCATGGCCACCAACAGAACTTGCTACAGATTCTAAACGAGAAAGAAAAAGAAGAATCAAAGATTATTACCAGTTTTTGCTTTGCACTACTGGGTAGATGGTGTACTCTTTGGTGAGATAGGAAAAAAGGAGGTATAGGAATGTATTTTGGTAGGAGAATGAAACAGATAAACTCCTCTGAATATTTTAACTTTAAATTAGACATCCAAATGGAAGTTCTGAGCAGGTGGCTGGATATTTTTGTCTGTAGCTCAGAGAGAGATTGGAGTTGGATATGTAAATCTTGGAGTCACAAGCATATAGATAGTATTTAAAACCATGACAATGACAATCGATAAAGAAGATAAAGAGTCAAAAGTTGGGACATTCCAACAATTCAGGACTGAGAAGAGGAAAAAAATCTTGAAACAGAAACTGAGAAATAGTGTATAATAATATGGGAGAAAAATCAGGTCTCAGAGACAGGAAAATAAAGAGACTCAAGAAGGAGAGAAATGTTTTTAAATGTAAAGAGAACAGTGCCTTAAATATATTTGGACTGGGTGAAAAAGTTACCTACTGTCATTATCATAAAAGCTCAGACTTTGAATTTAGCTAAATTGATCTTAATCTGACTTCTAGCTTTTATTAGTTCTTGATCTAGGGCTGTCTTGCTAAGTATCAATTTCTTCAATCATGGAATAGTGGGAGGTTAAGGGTAAGTTTTTTCTCTTGGATTGTAGCAAAGTGCAAATAAGATTACTAGTATAAATGGGTCAGATGAGTTTTATAAATAATTTTCCAAAGTATTCAGAAAAGAGTACAACTAATTCCTGATTTTGGAATTAAGAATTAAGAAAGGTTGCGGTTGTACAAAAAAAAAAAATGAATAGAATTTTGTCAAGCAGTTGGGAATAGAAAGAATTTTGAGCATAGGAAAAAAAAAAAAAAAAAACATGAGCAAAGACCCAACAGTTACAAAATATGAGGCTCATTTGGAAGAATGGCAAGTTGCGTTTTTTTTTCTTGAAATTAGTTGTGAATAGTGGATAAGCCTGGGGCTCTATGTTGGGAAAATCATAAACGACATGCTAAGGGATTTGGATTTTATCTTGCAGACAGTAAAAATCCCATTCACAATTCTTGAGTAGGTGATTAAGCTAATCAGAACATGTCTTCAAAAATTCATATGCTGTGGTGAATAGGTAGTATCGGAATGAAGAATGGTTGGTGTTTAGCTGGATACGTAGCTAAAGTTTTAAACATTTTATTCACAAGTCATTCACTTGGGGAAAAAATGACTTGTGATACTTAGCACAATCCACTGGGCACAGGAATACATACTAAATATGAAGCCTCATTTTACATGCAGGCAAGAAAGGATCCTGAGACCAGGCTTGTCCAAGTCTTTGTTATAAAAGCTCATTGCTTGATGGAACCAGAATGCCACAGGTGCCTACAGTCTTGCATGCTGGGAAAATATTCAAGAAAAAAAATACCATTAGTGTTTGGGTAGGGTGAAGCAAGTGCCATGCTACTGTGCTAGCACGTAGTGAGAGGCAAGGTAAGTCATTTTAAAAAGAGTAGTAATAATGGTGCTAATTTCCCAAAATCACTAAGTAGAGTAGCTAAGCTCTTGCCCTTGATATATGACTGATATAGTGGAATGAAACTACTGATTTGAGAGGCAGTTTTGGTGCTGCCACAGATTAGAAAACACTAGGAAATTCACCTATTTTAATATGGGTTTATTTGCTCATTTGTACAGAAAGGATTGGATTAATGTTCTTATTTTAGAGTCTCAAAAATGATACAGTTTTTGGATTCAGTGTTTTTCAGTCTTAGTCATGGAACCTTTTTAAAATGTAAAATCTACAAACATTACTGGCACTAAAGCACTGAAATACATTTGGTTAAATGTTGCTCTAGATATTTCGTAAGACCAGACAGAACAAAGAAATTGCATGGACCTTACATGCTATTTTTATATTCTTGCTCTACCATTTACCAGGTAATCAGCTGTGACCTCCTTAGCTAATCTTCATGACATTCGATTTGCTCATCTGTAATACATTGATTAATATTTTCAATTCTTCAAGGTTGCCTTAAATATCAGACTTAATGTACCAAAATTACACAATGCACCGAGTGATGCAATGTCTGATATTCTTCACATGGCCCCTGTAACAGGCAGTCAATAAAGGGCAGCCAATATATTTTTTATTAGTAGTATATTTAGCTGAGTTTAAGTGTATTGCTTTCAACCCTGATATGGGAGGTTAGGTATTTATTCATGAATTTTTATACCTTTATTGAGGTATAATTCTTATACCATAAAATGCACCCATTTATAGGGTGCAGTTCTATGCATCTTAGTGCAGTCATTGATTTAGACAACCATAATCACAATCCAAGATTTGAACATCTTCATTACTCCAAAAGAGACCCTATATTCATTAGCAGTCAAAACCTAATTTATGCTGATGCTACTTTTTAACCTAGAGAAGGAGTAGTCTACATCGATCTCTAAAGATTTTCCTATTCTAGATATTGAATATAAGTTGAATCATAAAATATGATGTTTCATTACTCATTTCTTTCACTTAGCATATTTTAAAAAGATTCATCCATCCTGTATCATGTATCAATATTTTATCATTTTTTATTGCCAAATAATATTCTATTTATGGTTATACCACATATTTTTTAGCCATTCATCAGTTGATGGACATTTTGTTGCTACTTCATAGTTATTATAAATTATGCTACTATGAATTATCATATACAAGTTTTGTGTGGACTTTTATTTCTTTTGACCACTTACTTCAGAGTGGAATTTCTGAGTTATAGTTTTAACATATTGAAGAACTGTCAAACCACTTTCCAAAATATCACATCCTTTTACATTCCTACCAGGAGATCTAATTTCTCCAAATTCTCTCCAACACTTGTTACTATCTGACTTTTTTTTAAAATTATAGTCATCTTAGTGAATGTAAATTAGTATTTCATTGTGGTTTCAAATTGCATTTCCCTAATGACTAGTGATGTTGACCAAACTTTACATGTGCTTCTAGATCATTTGAATATCTTCTTTGGAGAAATGCTTATTCAAATCCTTTGCTTATTTTAAAATTGGGTGTTTGTTCTAAATTATTGATTTGTAGGAGTGCTTTATATATTCTGAATGCAAGTATTTTGTTCAATATATAATTTGCAAATATTTTTTCTTATTTTATGAGTTGTATTTTCACTTCCTTCATAGTGTTCTTTAAAATACAAAAGTTTAAATTTTTGATGAAGCCCAATTTATTTATTTTTTTCTCTCGTCACTTGTGTTTTTAGTGTCATATCTAAGTAACCATAGCTTATCCCAAGCTTACGATGATTTACACATATGTTTCCTTCTACTAATTTTATCTAAATTTAGTGGTAAATTTATATATATGATACATTTTGAATTAACTTTTTACATTATGTAAAATAGGTGTCCAAATTTATTCTTTTGCATATAGATATCCAGCTGCCTCCGCACTATTTGTTGAAGAGACTATAATTTCCCTGTAGAATTGCCTTGGCACCCTTGTTGAAAATTAGTTGACCATAAAAGTGAGGGTTTATTTCTGGAAGTTCAATTCTATCCCATTGGTCTACATGTCTTTCATTATGCCAGTACCATGCTATCCATGCTATGCCATGATTAATGTAGCTTTGTAGTAAGTTTTGAAATCAAGAAGTTTGAATTCTCTAAAGTCTTTCTTTTGTGATATTGTTTTGACTATTCTGGATGCCTTTCATTTCTATATGAATCTTAGGATCAACTTGTCTACATTCACACATGTACACATTTACTCACACAAATCCAGCTGGGATTTTAAAATAGTTTGCATTGAATCTGTAGATCATCTGAGAAATACTACTATCTTAACAATATTAAGTTTCCTAATCCGTGAACGTAGAATATCTTTCTATTTACTTTAATTTCTTTCAACAATGTTTCCTAGTTTTCACTGTAAAAGCCTTGCACTTCTTTGATTAAATTCGTTCCTGGGTTTCCTTTTATGTTATTAACATGGAATTATGTTCTAATTTTATATTTGGATTACCGATTGTTAGTGTATATACATACATAGCTTTTTGTATGCTGATTTAGTATCCTGCAAAATTGATGAACTTGTTTATTGGTGGGTAGCTTTTCTTTTCTTGTGATGTCTTATTCTGGTTTGAGTA
>NW_012146190.1:1144359-1163899 GCF_000956105.1 Propithecus coquereli | reverse complement strand
TGAATTTACCCATCCCCTCCTCCCCCCTCCCACCTTGATTTCCAATGAATGTTATTTCCATATGTGCACATAAGTGTTGATCTATTAGTTCCAATTTAAAGGTGAGTACATGTGATGTTTGTTTTTCCATTCTTGTGATACTTCACCTACAAGAATGGTTTCCAGTCCCAACCAGGTTAATGTAAGAGGTATTAGTTCACTGTTTATTTTATGGCTGAGTAGTACTCCATGGTATACTTACACTATATTTTATTAATCCACTCATGTACTGATGGGCACTTGTGTTGTTTCCACATCTTTGCAATTGTGAATTGTGCTGCTATAAGCATTTGAGTGCAGGTGTCTTTTTTATAGAATGTCTTTTTTTCCTTTGGGTAAATATCCTGTAGTTGGATTGCTGGAGATGTGAGAGAGGGAGGAACTATCTGTTCCACCTACCCTTCTTGCTGGCCTCTGAGCCTCTCAGGGGTTGATTGCCACTGATACCTTTCTCCTTCCAGTTCTGCTCTGCAACCTCTTCCCGTGGAGTCTCCTGAAGGTTCTGGCACCCTTCCTTCAGACCCTTATTTGATCTGTGTTTGTCTGTCTGTTTGTTTTTCTCTTTCATCTAAAATTTCTCCTTCCTACTGAGATGCTCTGGCTGGTGATTTCTCTGGTCTGCCATCTTGCAGGGTTGATGCTTTTAAATAGACTCCTCCAGCAGCCACACATATCTGTAGGAGATATTACATTTCACATGTAATGCCTGTGAAAGATATTTCCATCCAAAGCAAAGCTCAAAGGCAAAAAAAAAATAGAGGAATTTAAGAGTATTTAGATTTGTCTGTTATTATATATGCCGTAGCCTCTTCCCTGACTGCCACTTTATCCTTCCTTCTGTTTCCTTCCTTCTGTTTGTTTTGGAATTAATTTGCACTTATTTTTCTACTTTCTTAAATTGGAAGGTTAGGTTATTGATAGGAGATTAAAAAAAAATAAATGGTAACAGCTACAAATTTCCTTCTAAAAATCACTTAGCTACAGCCAGTTTTATGTTGTGTTTTTGTTTTCATCAATCTCAAAGTATTTTCTAATTTTCCTTGTGATTTCTTCTTTGACATATGTTTATTTGGTGGTATGTGATTTAATTTCAACATATTTGTAAGATTTCAAAATTTCCCCTGCTGTTAAATTCTACTTAATTACCTTGTGGTCAGAAAACATAACTTATTTCAAACCATTCAAACCATTAAATTAATTGAGATTTGTTATATGGTATAACATGTGGTCTATATGTTGGACAATGCTTCATACACACTTGAGAAGAATGCGTATTTTACTGTTTTGGGATAGAGTGTTATGTAGATGTCTGTTAGGTCTAGTGACAGTGTTTTTCAAGTCTTCTATATCCTGTTCTTCTTCAGCTAGTTATTTTAGCCATTACTGGAAGTGTGGTATTGAAATCTCCAACTATTATTTTTGAATAATCTATATCTCCCTTAATTCTGTCTAGTTTTGCTCAGTGTATTTTGAAACCATAACCTTTTTATTATTATAAAATGTTCCTCTTTATCAGTTGTAACATTGTTTGTTTGAAGTCAATTTTGACTGAATTAGTATAATCACTCCAGCTCTCTTTTGGTTACTACATGAAAAGTGCATATTTTTCCATTCTTCCATTTTTGAATTATCTGTGTCTTTTAATCTAAAGTGTGTCTCTCGTAGAGTTAGATCATGTTTGTTTGTTTGTTTCCCCAGTCTTCTAATATCTTCTTTTTGATAGGAGTACTTAATTAATTTAAATTTCACATAATTACTGTAATGATAACAATCACAACTGATATTTTGCTATTTCTTTTCTATATATCCTAAATGTCTTTTGTTCTTCTCTTCCTTGATTATTGCCATCGTTCACATTAAATAATTTTTTATATATCATTTAAATTTTCAGTTTTTTAACATTAATTTTTTTTCTGGGGAAAATTTTTCAGTGGTTGACCTGTGGAGTACAGTTAGTATTTTAATGTAAAACAATCGAGTTCAGATCAGTAATAAATTTTAATAGTATGCAAAACTTTGACTCAGTATAATTCTGTTTCATCTTGTTTGTACTCTTATTTTCATACATATTACATCTTTATACACCACAAGCCCATCAATATGCTATTATAATTATTGCTTTATATAGTTGGCTTTTAGTCAAATAGAATAAAAGATCTGCAAAAAAAGGTGTGTTTGTACTATCTTTTTATATCTACTCATGTAGTTACTTTTTACCAATGTTCTTTAGTTATTTGTTTGAATTTAAGTTACCATCTAGTTTCTTTACATTTCTGCATGGTATTCATGCAAGTCTGGTAGTGACAAATTCTCTAAATTTTTATCCATCTGGATATGTCTTTATTTTCCACTCATTTTTGAAAGTTACTTTTTCTGGATATAAAATTGTTAGTTAACTATTTTTTTCTTCCAACATTTTGAAAACGTTATTTCATTGTCTTTTGGCTTACATGGTTTAAGATCAGAAGTTGGTTGTAATTCTTACTGAAGTTTCTTTGTACATGATGCTGCATTTTGTTTTAATACTTTCCTGACTTGCTGTTTATCTTTGAATTTTGTCAATTTGAACATAATGTGTCTAGATGTGTATCTCTTTGAGTTTATCCTATCTAGAGATCATTGAGCTTCTTGAATGTGTACATTCATATATTTCATCAAATTTGGAAAGTTTTTGGTCATTGTTTTTTGCAAATATTCTTTCTGTCCCTTTCTCTTTTCTCTCTCTTTCTGGTACTACTATTATGTGTATGTTTGTTGCTTGGTGGTGTCACACTGGTCTCTTAGGCTTTGCTCAGATTTTTTTACTCTTTTTCTTTCTGCTTCTCAGACTGGATAAAATCCATAGAAATATTTTCAAGTTCACCGATTATTTCTTTTAGAAACTAAAATATGTTGTCAAGTACCTCTATTTTGCATTTCAGTTATTGCACTCTTTTACTTCAAAATTTCTTTTTGATTTCATTTTATAGTATCTCCTTGTTGATATTCTCTAGTTAATGAAATTTTTTTTTTACTTTTCTTTACTTCTTTAAATGTGATATTTTTAGTTCTTTGAACATATTTATAGTAGTTGATTTAATGCTTTGACCACTATCCCCCAAATCTGTGTCCCCTCATGGATATTTTCCATTAGCTGTTTCTATTTTTTTTATATGTAGCATACATTCCTATTTCTTTGCATACCTTGCATCTTTATGCTGAACACTGAACATTTTAGGTAATATATTGAGACCATTTTGGTATCTAATCTTTCTTCATCCCCTATGGCTTGTTGTTGTGCTGAGTTTTTATATTGTTGTTGCTGGTCTGTTCTTGTTGCTTATTTGTTCAAAACTTTCCTGACTAATTCTGTAGATACTGTATTCCATGTAGTGTTCAGCCAGTAAACTCTATTGGATTTCTTTTTGAGATCTCACTTTTATGTCTAGCTTCCTAAAGGTCAGTCCAAGATTAATATAATTTAGAAGTCAGCGAATGATTTGTCAGAAGATTTTTTTTTTTCAAAATATTATGGGGCTACAAATATTGTAAGGATAGTTGTAAGGATCATTTTGTAATGCTTGAGTCAGGGTTATAAGTGTGCCTGTCATCAAGACAGTGATCATTGTACTCGGTAGGTAGGTTTTCACCCATCTCTTCTTCTCCCTTCCCCCGATTGATTTCCATTGAGTTATATTTCTCTCTATGCACACATGTGCTCATCGATTAGTTCCAATTTAACAGTCAGTACATATGGTTTTTGTGTTTTCATTCTTTAGGTACTTTACTTAGGATAATGATCTTAAGTTCTATCCATATGGTTGCAAAAGGCACAAAGCCATCCTTCTTCATGGCTGAGTAGTATTCTGTGGTATGCATATACCATATTTTGTTAATCTACTCATGAACTGATGAACATTTGGATTTGCAATTATAAATTGTGCTTCAATAAACATTTAAGTGCAGATATCTTTTTGATAAAATGAATTCTTTTCCTTTGGGTAAATACCCAGTAGAGGGATTGCTGTATCAAATGGCAGGTCTACTTTTAGTTCTTTGAGGAATCTCTATATTGTTTTCCATAAAGGTTGTACTAAATTTCAGTCTCACCAACAGTGTATAAGCATTCCTTTCTGTCTCCATTCATGCCAGCATCTATAATTTTTGGACTTTTTAATAAAAGCTATTCTAAATGGGGTAAGGTGATATCTCATTGTGGTTTTAACATGAATTTCTCTGATAATTAGTGATGTTGAGCATATTTTTATAATTTTATTGGCCATTTGTCTATCTTTCTTTGAAAAGCTTCTGTTCATGTCTTTTGCCCCTTTTTTAGTGGGGTTGTTTGATTTTTGCTTGCTGATTTGCTTGAGTTCTTTGTAGACTCTGGTTATTAGTCCTTTAGCAGATGTATAGCTTGTGAGTATTTTCTCCCATTCCTTAGGTTATCTATTTGTGCTGTTAATTATTTCCTTGGCTGTGCAGAAGCATTTTAATTTAATCAAGTCCCATTTATTTATTTTTATTATTGCTGTGATTTCCATTGAGTCTTCTTCATGAATACTTTGCCTAGGCCAATATCTAGAAGAGTTTTTCCAACATTTTCTTCTAAAGTTCTTATGGTTTCGTGCCTTACATTAAAGTATTTTATCCATGTTGAATTAATTTTTGTGAGTGGTCAGAGAGAAAGATCTTATTTCATTCTTCTGCATGTGGCTATCCAATTTTCCCAGAACCATTTTTGAATAGGGATTGTTTTCCCCAGTGTATATTGTTGTCTGCTTTGTTAATGATCAGTTGGCTGGATATAGATGTTTTTATGTCTGGGTTTCTCTTCTGTTCCATTGGTCTATGTCTCTATTTTTTTGCCCGTACCATGCTGCTTTGGTTACTACAGCCTCGTAGTAGCTGGAGTTGGCAAATGCTTGTGTGGGAATAAACAAGCTGAAAACTGAGAGACTGAAGCCCCCTGGGGAGGGCAAAGGTGTAGGGTAGGTAGAGAAGCAGTATGGTGCCTGCCGTCTCAGTTTGGATATGTGTCGATGGGAAACACCCTAGAGGGCTGGGAGCATGATACTTTGTCCACAAGAAGCTCCCAGTTCTCTGGCAGCAGCAGATTTGGGGCTTATGGTGGTAGAAAGACTCTCCTGCAGCTCAGAAGCCCTCTGACTGTCAGAGAAGGGAGGGTGGGAGAAACTAACTGCTCCACCTACCCTTTTCACTGGACTCCAAGCCTCTTGGAAATTGATCTCCACTGATATCTTGCTCCTCCTTGTTCTGTTCTACAACTTCTTCCCACGGACTACCTCACAGATTCTGGTACCCTTCCCTCAGAATACACCCAATCTGTGTTTATCTGTTTGTTTGCTTTTTTCTCTTTCATCTAAACTTTTCCTTCCTACTGAGATGCTCTGGTAGCTGATGTCTCTGGTCAGCCATCTTCCCAGATCCCAGCTCATTGTAACACTCCATAGCCCAACTACAAGTGCTGCCACCCCTATAAGAAGATTTTCTAAAATGCCTTGGCTTTATGTATTTATCCCTCTGTCAAGGGGATCTGTCTAAGAAGGCATGCCATCAAGCTTCAGGCAGCTTACAATAAAGCTTTGGTTTTCACTTTCTGCTTGTATAAGTCTCCAATATCAATCAGAGATGTGTGAGGACTTCTACTTTCCCAGATCTCCTAGGCATGCATATAGATTCTCTGTGAATATGTGGGTGTTTTGCAAAGTTCCCTGTGGTTATCTAGTTCACTGGTATTTCCTTTTACATTCCTGGCAAAGCTCTTGTTTGATCCGCCTGACATCATAGCCTTAGACACCTGTGATGTTGCCCGTAAATTTTTATGGTTTTGGTAATGTCCTGAGTATAAGACTTTCTTCACACTTCCATTTTACAGAACTCTGACTTAAATAGAACTCTGGAATAGAGATTTTTTTCCAGGATGTGCAAGTTTGGACAAAATATTGGCTGTGCTTCTGAAGATGGTGCTTTTAGCACAGTTCCAAAATGGTTCAGTTCTTTCCTTTGGCTAGAACACAATTGGCTTTTTATGTTTGCCATACAACTATGCTAGAGAGAGGAGGTTAAAAAACATCACAGACCCTATCTCAAGGTTCAGTAGTTTCTATTCTGTAGATAATTTCAAGTTTGTTCCATAGTTTTGGTCAATTTTCAGAGTTCTGATATGGTTAATTTTAAGTTTTTCTCCCAGTATTTTTATTGTTTTTGTGAGAGTCATGACTGACTCCCAACACTCCCAAACTTGATCCTCCAGAAATTATTTGTAAAAGTCTATTCTTGTATTCCTGGAAAATTCCTCATTGTTATTTTTGATATCAAGACTAAAAAATAATAGAATTAGGAGTTTATTAAAGTTGTGGGATTACATATATATATTTTTCAAATCTCATAT
This sequence comes from Propithecus coquereli, assembly GCF_000956105.1. Lineage (NCBI taxonomy): Eukaryota > Metazoa > Chordata > Mammalia > Primates > Indriidae > Propithecus > Propithecus coquereli. Next base: position 1,157,466 of record NW_012146190.1, on the reverse strand, counting down.
ATGGTTATAATACTATTATCATAATAATAAATTGGAAGAAATGGAATAAAAGAAGATTCTTATACTTTTAAGTACTGTGCCCACATGTACCTTATCACACTTACCAAGTTCCAAATGATATGTGTACAAGAAAAAAAAAGCAAATTTATTTAAGTATATAAGTTGATATTTTATGTAATATTTCTTTAGAATAGGGGTTATTTAATACTAATTAGGAATGATCTTCTGGAAGCAGGATGCTTGGTAGCCCTGAAGGGGCTGCCCTTGTTATAGCAGCCATATGCATGTCAGACAGCTCAAAATATAACTTTCCTTTCAGGCAATACAAAATGACATAAAAGGGTAGAAAACACACCATTTCCCCTCTGGGCCTTAAATGGTACTGATCTAATGGTCTCTTATAAATGCATATTAGTACATGATTAGAATAGTTTTGGTTTTAAACTGTAGAGCCTGTCTTCACTTTTTGTGAAAATGATGTAAACCACATAGTATATTAACTCGTTATTAATATATCTTTATGAAACAAGTTTGAAATATATTTTATTAATATGGGTTTGTATTTGGGTATTGTTTTCCTTCTATTATTTGATCTTAGTAAGTTCTTCTGCCAATTAATTCATTTTTAGAAAACTTTTAAAACATAAAAAGTGACAATCAAGTGCTAAACATTTTGTAGTATACATTGATTCACACTTTTCTAATACAGGATTTGAGAATGTTCACACACAAAATGCATAGTTTACCAAACAGAATGACATAAAATTAATAAGATTTCTTATAACACCAAGTGCCCATAAAAATAATTCAATTTTTATTAGAAAAAACTGTGTACACTATTAACTATAAAGATAAAAAAAAAAGTTAGAAAGACATGGCGGCACATACTTATAAAAGTCCATAGGCCGAGCGCGGTGGCTCACGCCTGTAATCCTAGCTCTCTGGGAGGCCGAGGCGGGCGGATTGTTTGAGCTCAGGAGTCCGAAACCAGCCTGAGCAAGAGCGAGACCCTATCTCTACTAAAATTGGAAAGAAATTAATTGGACAACTAAAAATATATAGAAAAAATTAGCCGGGCATGGTGGCGCATGCCTGTAGTCCCAGCTACTCGGGAGGCTGAGGCAGGAGGATCGCTTGAGCCCAGGAGTTTGAGGTTGCTGTGAGCTAGGGATGACGCCACGGCACCCTAGCCTGGGCAACACAGTGAGACTCTGTCTCAAAAAAAAAAAAAAAAAAGTCCATAGATATAGATGTCACAAAAAATGTGTCAGAAATTAATAGAATATATTATAAAATATAAATTATCTCTTGAATTGATTGAGCATCATCCTAATAAAGCATTTAAATTATGGAAACTATACATTCATTTCAATTATTTTTTTAAAATCTAACGGTTTGGCAATCTTCTAGCATTTATTGGATTTAATCAGATCACGCTAGTTTTCTTCAAGGAAGTTGCCCTTCATATTGAGGTTTACAATCCCTTGGCTATGCCTTGAAGAAGACTCACAGTCACAATGGACACTTTGCAACCTCTGTCAAATTCTCTTTGGACAATGGGTCAGTCTTAGCCATCACTTACCTTCCTCTAATCATTTTAAGTAGAAATTGTGTAATTATGATTTCTCTATTTTATAAGTGAGTCCTAGAAGTATCTTTCCTAAATCCTGCTTTTAGCACTCTTCTGTAAGACCTACAAAACTGACTTATCAGGATTTGTATTTTTCACTTATGTTTTTCCTGTGTTATGCCTCTGTATCCATTTGGATTAGTAAAGTATTCTGCAGTAACAAACAATATTAAATTTTACTAACTTAAAACTACTGATGTGTACTTCTGTGTTTATATTACACGTCCATTGTAGATGGCAGAAGTATCTACTACTGTGATTGCTCAAGGATCCAGGCTGACAAATCAGAGACTACTTTGAGTTCTATTGGTCACGTTACCAAATGAAAGAAGAGATCTCTGGAATGTCTTGGGGAGGCAAGTAAATGCTCAACCAAAAGAAACACACACCATTTCCACTCACAACTCTTTGTTCAGAACTAGTTACTTGGGCTCAACTGCTCATGGGTATGGAAGGGGAGGTGATAAGGGCAGTCCTATAATATACCTTTGAAAGTAGAGAGTTGGAAATACCTGGAGGGAGGAGTCAATATTGATGCATATCAGAATCTCTTTTTACAACTCCAATACATGCAGGTATCAGATTGGAGAAAAGCCAGATCACTTACACAAAAGTATATTACTCAGGAAGTGAAGAATTTTTAATCTGGTAAATTACTTGTGAGTCTTCAATGTTCTTAATAGATTCTTACGGATTTCCTCAACTCTTAGATAAGATTATGACCTTTGATCAGAGGCTGTTTGAATTTGAGTAGTATGTCTTTACATTTTTCAGGTGAAAATATGTCAGGGAGCACTTTTTTTGAGTGAAATAAGAGTATCTACATAATGTAACTCATAGAATTGCAACTCTTAATAAAATATGAATGGTGGACAGGAAAATAGTAAGTATAGCAAATAAAGTTAAAGAGAAAAAGTGGATTTTAAATTATCCTGGGAAAATAAGAGATCTAAAAGGAATTTGGTTGTCTAATAAATGAGAGTGTTTGGAAAAATGAGAGATTATTAAATCTAGCTTTAACAAAAGAAAAAAATGTAAGATATGATTCTCTTTCTTTATCACTTTAATATAAATAACACAGTAAAATTCTACTATAATGTTTATTATCATAACATTATTATGAACTAAAAATTATATTCTCATTAGATTTCCTGAATAGTATAGTATGTTATGAATTTGGTATGATAAGAGCATTTAAGTCTTAAATTATATCATCATATTGAAGAAAGTATCAACATCATACAGGTTTATGGGCAGATCCAAGATGCTTACTACCTTACCCAAAGCCTTAGAGAGGAAAAGTATCATTCAGTCAATATGTGAAGTATCTGAAAATACATACATACATATATATGTAGTATAGCATATTTGTAATATACTATACTTGTACTATATAAAATATAAAGTTATAAATCATGATATGCCTAATCATTTTGAAGATAAATTTTTGTTAGTATGTACAATATGAAGCTCTTTATACAGAAAGAGAAACAATAGTGAGTGAAGGAGGAAAAAAATTAAAGTTTGATGTTTTCATGTCAACCCATTCCTGCAATCACTAACTATAATGGAGAATCATGCCTCCAATTATTTTGATAAATCTACTTTACCTTTATAACCACAGCAATATTATCTCCCCATAACAAGGAAGAATTTCCATTCTGTAAGGATAAGGATGACAAAGTGGTGAGAAAGGAGAATTTTTCTCAGCTTTGATCTTGACAGTGCTAAGCAGAATCTACTGGAAAAGTGGATATAAATACTGCTATGCTATTATTACTGCTGATCTTGGAATTAAAAGTGCAACACTTTTTGCTCCCTTAGTCTCCTATTAGAATAATATTTGTGACTTTCCCAAGCAAGGGACAACATACTTGCAAATACTATAGGCAAATTCTCTCTATAAATCTGCTTAATGTTAAGGCACAGGATTCTGTTTATATATGAGCAATTGGCTCATTCAGTAAAAATATTACAGATTTCTTTATGAACTTTAATAAAAAGTCTATGATATTTTGTCTTCTAATTGCTTTGTGGGTTCTACAGTAGTCAAGAAATTGTACTTGTAACTATAATTGTAAAATTATAGTGTGTGATGCTATAGATACATTAGCATGATGCTATAAAATGTAGATAGACAGTGGAAAGACTTCAAGGCTAGCATTATACAATACACACATATACACTTGACTCATCAATCTAGGCCCCCATGGTAAGCAGATGGCAATCACAAAATAGGAAATTTTACTTACAGATAGATTACTTTTAAAGAGTGGGTAAAGGGAAACCACAAGGGCTGACCAGTGTGAAGTGACTTGAGCTTTCCATCCCCAGGCCTGTGGAGAAGACAGACCTCAAAGAGGATCCTGGAGGGAAACCTTGGACTTAGGTTGAGAGAGAGCACCAAGTTGAGCCAATATTCTTGGAAGGGAAGCAAAGAATAAATGCCATGGTCTCACTCTCCTCTTTATCCCCAAACTTCTGTCAGCAGCCACTTCCCCCACACCCCAACTTTGTCCCAACCTAAAGAGAGACTACAGGAGGAACCCATTGGTACCTGGTGGATACACACACTCACACACACAAACACTCATATACACGTATGATCTCTCTCTCTCTCTCTCTCTCTCTCTCTCTCTCTCTCTCTCTCTCTCTCTTTTCTCTTTAATTACACATTTGCATGAGTGAGTTCTAGTGGACAAGTTACTAAATTTCTCTGAGTCTCTAGTTTCCACAGTTGTGACTAGGAATAATCATACTCAGTTCACAGAAATTTTGAGACCTTAATGACAAATATACAGATACAATATTTAGTTAGAATACATATTGCAGCAAAGGCCACATAAACAAATGTTCAGAATGGATGAGAAGTGTCTATGGAAAACGTATCTCAATGAGATAACTTGTATGTCATTGTGCTCCCTAAATCAACTAACACAGTGGGTGGCATAGCACTTACTCCATAACTGCTGACTGACTTCATTCCTCATTACATTGTAAACTGAGAATACCTGCACTTCCTTCATTCCTACTCCCAATATTTCCAAAAGCTAGTTCTAAACTTTAATCCAGCTTCCTCTATTTGGCAAATTCTTTTCATCGTATTCCAACTGTGTCTTGGACTGTCTGAGAATGCAGAGATCAAGACCATGTGTTGAGAATTTGGAGATAAAGACTGTGATCCTGACTTCAAGGAATTTGGACACTATTGAAGAAGGCAAACAAGTGAACATACCCTTACAACTCAGTGACTAGGCTTCCAGGATAGGAAGCACAATAGTGTTTGTTATTATAAAAAGTGGAACACTGGTGTCAAACTTCTTGGATTTGTCTCCTGACCCAAATTGAAACTGAGATTTGGGGGTAAATTACATGACCACTCCATGTTTCAATTATTTTCATCTTTAAAATGGGAATATTAAATGCCCAGAATGTGATCACTACTACTACCACCAGTACAGAACTAGTAACGTACTAAAATACAACAGTACTATTATTATTGAAGAATGGCAATGATAATGATAATAACGAAGGTAGCAAAATATGGTATGGAGAAACAGGAACGTATAGTCTTAAGGAAAGAAATTAATAAGCAAATTGATAGGCAATCTAAAGATTGATAAAAATTCAAAGGAGAAGGACGAGCAAATAGGCAAGGAGGGAGACAGGCTATTGTAAGAGCAGCAAATCATTTTGGGAGATAGAGGGCAGACCACTCGTGCAGCAGTGTAAGGCAAGAATAAACTGGAAAAGCAAAGAGAAAACAGACTATGAAGGTCTCTTGTGTCATGCTAAGAACCATGAGTTTCATCCTGAAAGCCATAGGATGTTATGGGAAGACTTTAAGGAAGGCAGAGACATGATTATTCCCACATTTTAGAGAGATCTCTTTGACAAATGTGCCACAAACAGACTTGAAAAGAGTGAAACTAAAGATTAGACCAGTTAGAAGTATGTTTTAGAAAGCCAGGTATGACCAAGAAAAGCCAACAATGAAGGGAGTGGACAGTGTAGGGCAGAATTGATAAGTAGAATCATGGAAATTGGAGAAAAGAGAGAGACCTCAGATTTGTGTTTTGCACAACAGTATGACTGGCAGTTTTTAAAGGAAGGAGACCATGGGAGAAGTATTTAATTTAAAGTGCAATTATAGAGTTAAATGGAGTTTGAGGTGTCTGAGCGATATTCTGAGATGTTAAGTTGTTGACTGGAGTCACACACATGGAACTCTATAGAGGATTCAGGACAAAATTAAACTATGCTGGAACTTTGGTGAACATCTTCATTTAAGATATAAGATGAAATGTTGGGAAAGAATTGTTAGAGAAATGAGAGAGAAAACAAGGGAAGACTTCAAGACTTTCCAAAAATGGTGGCGTATAGGATCTTCAAATGGATCAAGTAAGATATGGACAGAAATGCATTCCTAAGAGTTGCAAGGGAGGATGTCACCTCAGAGCCAGAGATTGCATTTTCTCATTGCCATGGATAAAGGCATCAGGGAAAAACATTTCATCCTTGTGGGGATATCCCCTGGACTTCTGAGTGCATTGTGGAGGGATTCAAGTAAAATTTGCTTTTATTTGATGCTAACCTAATCTCAAAAAAACCAATTTTGATCTCACACTTAGAATAGTAACTATGAAATTCTATAACTTGTCTCATTTAATGTACTTGTCTCATTTAATGTACATTATTAAAGTAAAAGAAACCAAAATGAAACAAAAAACATTTATAATATTATCTCTTGATGTAGTCACAATTGTTATGTCCATTTACAGATAAGGAAAACTGGGTGTAATGGTTATTTTGGATGTCAACTTGACTGGGCCGTGGGATGCCCAGATAGGTGGTTAAACATTATTTCTGAAAATATTACTCAAGGTGTGTCTGGAAGAACATAGCATTTAAATCGGTGGATTGAATAAAAGAGACTGCCCCCTAGAAGGCCACAATGTAGGTAGGCATTATACAATCTGTTGAGGATCGAAATAGAGTAAAAAGTCAAGAAGAAGAATGTGGATTCACTCTCTCTCTCTCTGCCTAAAGGCTGGACCTGGGATATTGACCCTCTCCTGCCCTCAGTGCTCCTAATTTCTAGGACTAATTTGCAATCTATGATCTATCACATTGGCTCTTGAGCCCTTAGGCCTGTGAATCACACCACTGGCCTTCTTCCTAGGTCTCTAGTTGGCTGTGAGCCAATGCCTTATAATAAATTAATTTTGTTGGTTCTGTTTCTCTGGAGAACCCTCAATAACACTAGGCATAGTAAATTTAAGTTACTCAGCCAAAATCACATAGTAAGGGATAAAGCCAGAACATAAACCCAACTATATCTAACTTACCCATTTTTAACTACTATACTATAGCGATAAGTTAAAACTTATTTGTTATTATTTATAATGTTCTTGTTAAAATCAATGTGATGCTTGATGTATGTATAGAATACTCTGAACATTCAACTGTTTATTTCAAAAATATATTGTATTAATATAGTTTTGTACACTGTTTATAATGTGATTTCTGAGATGATCAAAAGGATACAACTAGAATTATTCATAAATACAGGACTTCATAGTTATATAATATCAAATGATAACCCCAAAACTAAATATTTTTAAAGAAGTATTATGACTATATGGGAACTTGTATGTAACACAGGTTTTTACCCATGAGTTTCAGCCTCATAGAGGGTGAGGAGTTTGGGTCCAGGGAGATTAGACATGCACTCAAATATTGACAATTTCATCCAATTTAATTTTAAATTTCAGAATCTTATCTAGTTCTACAATTCTAACTCATTGATTTTTTAAGGAGAAAAGGTCCAACTAAGATAATTTAACATTTAACACAACAGATACTTGAATAAAGAGATGGAAGATTTGACAAGCAACTCAGAGTATTAAAACTTTTTGCCACATACTTCATGCTTACTAAAACGTATGAAAGACATGTTTGTTGATGTAGGCTACTAGGACTCTCTTTCCTTATCTATCCATCCCATTTTCATGTCAATGTACGTAAATTATATACACATTTCTGAAAACAAAAATCAATTTTTTATTCACTTCCTTATTTGTTGATTGAATGTTCATTTTATGCCAGAAAATAGGAGTACAGCAGTGACTAGAATTACAAATGGGCTTTTAAAACACCAGAGAAACATTGCTGTCCGTGTTTCTTAGCAGGCAATGCAGTGGTGACCAATACCTTTCACTTGAGTGATAACTCCACTTACTGCACCATGCCCTTGGCATATAAAGAACTTTTTGTCCTGTTGATTTCAGACATAGCCTCAGAGCTGTTCACAGAACAACGCCCCAAGCAGCCACTATCAATTGATTAGAGTTGTCACATGAGATGAAATCTATTTGTCATTATTAGGCAGATGGACAATATTATCCTTTTGGGAAACACAAACAAAATAAGGCGGAATGTAGCAAAAGTTCATCCTGAATGCAATATTAAATCAATAAGACAATGAAAGGAATATAGTATAAGATGATATGCAAATTTTAATTGATTTGAAAAGATTATTTGGGTATCCAATAATCTTGTTCAATACTCTGTGAAATACTTAACTGGTTTAGATTTAGTTATATCCTCTTGTGCCTAACTTAGCTTTGTTCCTATTTTTTTTTTTTTTAAGGATTCTGTTGTTGTTGTTTGTTTTCAGCATTTTTTCCTCTGCTTGTGGTTCTTTTGTTATTGTTCTTGTTCACATTTTGGCAATTATAGGCCAAGCTTTCAATAGATTTTAATAAATTTAAATTTATAAAGGGAGACCATATGCTCAACATGCACTTTTAAATGGTTCCAAAAGTAAACCAAAGATGGCCAATATTATTTCCTGCCAATAGAGAGGTTTATGAAAATGCAGATTTCTACTCAGGGTATGTGGTCCTGAGGACAATTATCCTCCAAAGTGTGTGTCCATAACTAAATAACATAAATCTTTTATATATTTCTGTCCATCACTGTGATTATGGATATTTCATTACTCTGCTCAAATGCTCCAATGCATTGATGATATTCCATGCACACTGAATTTCAGCATATTTATTAATTCCTGAGCATATTAGATGTATACAATGTGTTTTTCTTTGTTCCCCTAATGGACACAATTTGAGCTACTTTAATTCATATGGTGCTACCTAAGTAAAAAATAGGGTGAAAGCGGATACATGTTTACAGCATAATAAACAAGAGAATGTTACTCTTTGAAAGTTTGAGCTAATCATAAGAAGTGTTTTGGACCTCCCCAGACCCTGGAAATTGAGGGATGGGTCAAGGAAATTTAACTTAGAATTCAAGAGACCAGGAAAGAGACAAGTAACCTGAGTTTCATAAGAGACACATTGGGAAGGGGGTTCCTGTGAGGTAGAAATAATTTTAAGAGTGAGGGGATTATAGGAACAATATTAACATAAAAAATTCAACTTATAAACTGCTGAGAATCTATAATGGAAAAATCAATGTGCCTGTTATAAAGAAAAGTGAATCTGAAACACCAAGTCACTTTTGCCCTCAATGACATAAGAAGAGAGTGATACATTAGATACCCGATACTATGATATCTTGAATGAATCCCCTCCTCTGCACATACTCCTAATGTCTTTGCTCATTCTGGACCAGTAAGAGGATGTCTTATACCGAAGTATCTGTCAACACTCTAAAAATTAGCTCCAGGAGTGAAGAGGATAGGAATACAAATCAAATTATATTAATTTTGTTAATGTTCTTTCCCTCCTGGCAAGATATAAATATACTGTGTTTAGTTGATTGCCACTTTGCAAATTGTAAACTGTGCAGTTTTTTATTTAACATCTTAATGATATGCACAAACAATTTTGGTTGTTTAATTGAAACAAGACTCTCCAGATGTGGTAATAATTAAAGTGTGGCAGATTAATGATGGCCACAGATTCCTTGATGATCTGCCCATAAAGAGGAATGGCCTATGCCCTTCTGCGTTGTCTGGAATTAAGAAAGTCTCTGTGACAGCCCTAAATAACCAAAATCAGCAGAAATAGTGCTGTGCTTGCTCTTGAATCCAAGACTTCAGAGACTGGCAGCTCCCTCTTTCTTGGAATGATACTCCCTGCTTAGGCTATTCCCTGTTAGAACACAGCTGCCATGCTAGAAGCAGCTCTGGTCACATGGAAAGACTACATATCAGTGCTCCAGTAATCAGCCTCAGATGAGGTCCAAGCCAACAGCCAGCATCAACTTCCAGTCACGTAAAAGAGATATTTTGGACTTCCAGCTCAGCCAATCCATCCATAAAATAATCACGGCCCCAGTAGACATCTGCCTTCAACTGTATGGCAGATCCCATGTAAGAACTGCCCAGTTGAGCTGAGTCAATTCTAAGAATCAAACTGGATAATAAATTATTGTTATAAGCCACTATGTTTTAAGGTTGTTTATTGCACAGCAATAGAGAGCAAAAAGCTCAAGTATAAATTAAACATCAGAGTGATCAATGTTTCATTAAGTCAAATTTTATCTCTCCTTGACTTTAAATAAGCAGAGTAAGAGCTGTGTTCGGCAATATTGTGGTAACTATTTCAATACTGATATTCCCATTAGTTAGGATGGCAAAATGATGAAATAGGAGCATATTCTTATAGAGATTCTAAAAAGGACATTGCAAAGATGAAGAGAAATGGCTGCCAGATCCTGCCTCTCTCTTGCCTTTACCCTCCCCCAAACACACAGCTACACTCTGCCAGGAAACTGAAGGCAATGGAATGTAACTGGCACTGGCAATGCTGATATATTCTTTTTCGTGCCAAAACAGTCTCTTGGCTATATCCACAGCACTGTTGCCCAAACAGAGGATCTTCTGTTTTAGGGCTGAGAGTGGCAATGATTCCAGTCTTTTGCCTTCTTCTTCTTTTACCATTTAAACTAGTAGAAAACATTTCCATATTTTGCTTTCTAAAAAATTTTGCATGAACAGAAATGATACCTATATTTACAACTTATAAGAGCTAATCAATCCTCGAAATGATTGCTATACATGACAAAGTTATATATCCTTCTGGGACAGTGAATTTAAATATCCTGACTGCTTACTAAAATGCTCATTGTTTTCATTAATGCCTTTACCCTTTGGGCCCTTGTTTTCCTCTCAATGGTGTTTAGAACACTAATGCACCATGTGCTAAAATCATAGCCCTTGGTGCTCAGAAGCATAAAGCAGAAGTAACAGGCTGAATCAGTACTGATCTTGGAAAACACAGTCTGCTTAGACAGAAGTCTAAGAGAGAAAATTGGCAAGAATGAAGAAATTAGACAGCTTCATGGAGAGTGTCTCAGTGGGAAAACCACTGAGGAAACACATAAGAGTTGAAGGTAAAGGATGGCAGGATCCATTTTTCCATGGACATATTTGAGAAGAAGTTTGATGCCTGTCTGTCTGGAATATTTTAAGTGAAGGCTACCTAAATGTGCAGCGATTTACTTCATCCTTGGAGTTCTCTCTCAGCTCTGTTATCCTGTGGATTGTAAACCAACTGATTATTTTTCCTTTATCACTGCTAGCGGGAACCAAAAATACATTTTTATTCACATAGACTCATAACAAACAGGATAATGGAGTTGAAAAACCCTTAGAGAGTACATACTTAATCTTATGCAAGGTTTCCTAGCTCAAGAAAACTTTTCATTTGTATTTGGCTCATATTTGTTGAAGCTTCATTTGTATTTACTAGTAGAAGTTATTCATTGTCTGTCACATCTAATTTTAGTTTAACCTCAAATCAAATCTTCTGAACAGGAATTTCAGGCAATTTCAAATAAACCAACATAAACAAAAAGGAAGAAAAAGAAAATAGAATGATATTGATAATATTAATATATTTTATTACTTGGTTAAAATGTGTCTATGTATGTCCAGATAGGGTAGGCAAAAAGGGAAATTTAAGAGAAAGCATAACTCTAGTCTAATAGGAAAGATACACTTTGGATAGTGCAGATATACTTTCACTTGTAAGTGTTGAATGTTGTCAGTCACGTGGGACATTGAGTAACACAATAGGTAATATTTTTACATCGGTTAATATTAAAGGCAGAAGCAATCTTATATACGTTTGTAGAACTGGATATAAGGAATTCTGGGGTGAGAGAAATGGTATGAATTTGGCTTTAGATAAAACTATATTCAAATTTTTACTCTATTGCTTTCTACTTGTCTAAATTTGGTCAAGTGACATAAACTCTCAATGCATGGAAATTATTATTTTTATTATCATCATGTTCATTTTCATCATCAGTACTGTAACTTGTATTTTCTACTCACTACAAAGCCCATTACTATGAAAAAAGATTTAGGGATTTTCAAAAATATAGGTTGTCAATTTGTGATAGGCAAAGATTAAGAATCTCATTTTTAAAATTATTTTAGGCCAGACACTGTGGTTTGCATCAATAATCTCAGCACTTTGGGAGGCCAAGGCAGGAGGATCATTTGAGGCCAGGATTTTGTGACCAGCCTAGACAACACAGTGACCCCGTCTCTAAAAAAAAAAAAAAAAAAAAAAAACTGGGTGTGGTGGCACAAATCTGTAGTCCTGGCTACTCTGGAGACTGAGACAGGAGGATAGCTTGAACCTGTGAGATTGAGGCAGCAGTGAAATATGAAGGTGCCACTGCACCCCAGACGGGGTGACAGAGCAAGATCCTATATTTAAAGTTTTTTAATTTAATTTTAGTTGACAAATAATGTGTATATTCATGGAGTACAATGTGATGTTTCGATCTATATATCATAGAAAGAGTCTCATTTCTAATTATCAAATCCTTGTAAATTTATAACAAAATTAAGTTGTCATGTTCATTACTCTAAATTATTCACAATAAGCCTTCAGAGTCATCAAAGCATAACATAATCGATTTTGTGTCACTTTTGTTTTTCAGGTAATCCCAATACAAATTTATCAGCCTAATAATTCTATAAGTATCCTAAGTGATAAGTGTGTATTTGTCACTAGCATCTTAATCTGGATTAGAACTTAATCTATCAATTTGGCAAATGACTTTTCTATATATGGTTTAAATTACAAAAGATCTTTACAAAAACTCTTTTTTCAATTGAATTATTATCTCCTTTATAGCAGAGACCATGTCTGATATTTTCTCATTGTTCTTCCAGTTGCCTAAGAAAGGATTAAGCACAAGATTAGTGATGAATAAATACTTGGTAATTTACTGTAACTAAGATATATGATTGACAATTTTCACTCTTTCTTCCTCTGAAATTCAGACTTTCTAACTCTAGAAAAGACTGATCATTGGTCCTTGAGTTGATTGTAATGTTGGCACTGATTATGCATGGATATAAAATTTGATAGTCATGGCAGTCCTCTGGTCTTTCAAGTCAAAGGAAGAAAAGAGCAAGGTTTTCACCATGAAAAAGAGAAAAACATATATATGTGTGTGTATATATGTATATATGTACATATATATAT
>NW_012146190.1:1117749-1144054 GCF_000956105.1 Propithecus coquereli | reverse complement strand
TTACAGTGTCTTGGAAATATTGCTGTGTTAATATATAGAGATAAGCTATTATTCTCTTTTCCTAATTATAAAGTTCATATTGTAAAATAGAACAATTTTAAAAGTGCAGTTTGATGCAATTTTAAAAATGAAAACACATATGAAACCAGCACATAAAGTGGTTCAACATTAAAATATTACCAAAACCCTAACTAACTCTATCATGCCTCTCCCTTTGTGATAGACAAAGGTTAAGAATCTCATTTTTTTTAACTACCATTCCAACTTTAATCATAACAGATATTTTACCTGCTTTTAAAAGTCGACTCATAGCACTTGTGTAGCTGGCCCTCCATATTGGTGGGTTCCGTATTCATGGGTTCAACCAACAACAGATCAAAAATACTTGGGGAAAAAAAATGAATGGTTGTATCTGTATTTAACTTGTACAGACTTTTTTTTCTTCTCATTATTCCTTAAACAATACATCATAACAGTTATTGACATAGAATTTACACTGTATTAGGTATTGTAAGTAATCTTAAAATGACTTAAAGTGTATGGGAAGATGTGCTTAGATTATATGCAAATATACCATTTTATATAAAGGGCTTGAGCATCCATAGATTATGGGATCTGGAGAGGTCATGGAACAATTTTCCATAGATACCAAGAGATGACTGTATACTTTGTGTCTAGATTCTTCTGTTCAACATAATTTTCTGAGATTTATCCATATGCTTGTGAGTAGCAGGGTTTTTCTTTTATTTCACTGTTTTTCTTTATATGAACATGTAACCATATATTATGCATTTTGTTGTTGATAGATATTTGGGTTGTTTATAATTTTTAGCTATTATACATGAAGTTACTATATACATATATATATATATATATTTGCCTGTATATGTTTTCAGTGGACAAAAACACTCATTTCATTTGGATGTTTACATAGGAGTGGAATTGTTAGGTCATTGCTGCAAGATACCTTACCAAAATGTTTTTCAAGGCAATTGTATTAACATATTTTCCATCTGTGGTGGATGCAAGTTCTAGTGGATCATTAAACTCAATATTTTTTAAGTTGGTCATTCTAGTGAGAATATAGTAATATTTTATGTGGTTTTGATTTGAATTTCCCTAATGTTTTATGATATTAATCACTTTTTCCTTTGTTTAGTGACCATTTGGAAATCTGTTATAAAGTAACTTTTTCCAATCTTCCCGTCATATTTTTTTTTTTTTTAACTAGCAGTCTATCCTTTCCTTAATGATTTCTGGGAGATAGTCATACAGTCTATATGAGTCCTTTCTTAGATATATATGCAAACATATTCCTCCAAGCTTTGTTTGCTTTACACTCTCTTAGTTATGCTTTAATGACTATAATGTTTCTTTTTACTATTTTAGTAAACATAAAAAATGTTTTTAGTCCTTTATATTTTCCGTTAAAAAAATGCTTTCCTACTTCAAAGTCATGAAAATATTTTCTCATACTTCTTCTAGAAACTTTATCATTTAAACTTTTACATGATATCTCTGACCCATCTGTGATAGACATTTGAGTATGGTTTAATTTTTTTCCATATGGACATCCAAAGAGTCACTTCATTTTGCAGTGTGGTATTTCATAGTAAGAATCTACACTATTTTATATGTTTCCTCCTTACCTAATTGGCATTTAAGTCACTCCCATTGTTTGCTATTGTAAACATTGTGGAAATGAATATCTCGCTCATGACTTTGCCCAATAGGTGCGTATTTCTCTGAAACAGATGTGGAAAAGTGGGTATGGTAAGCCAAAATAAAGCACTTTTGAACTTTTAATGTATCATGTCAATTTGCCCTCTAAAAATGTTATAAATTGCACTATCATCATTGTAGTAATGCATGGGAATATCCTATCATTATCCTTTAGAACATGACCAGACCATGGTTCTTCCTTGAAATTCTCTCCTTTAAATTTTTCTCCATATTGCGTTTTTAAAATTTTTTTAGGGACAATAAATTTAAAAGATGGAAAGCTTTTTTTCTCATTTTCTAAATACTATTATGTTAACTGTGAGAAATAAATTTACTGATGCTGCATACAAGATTATGTTCAGACACATGGATCCTAATGAGTTTAGACACATATATACATACATATTTACATATGTATGTGTATATATGTATACACACACAAATTTATATGAAAATATTTTGGGAACAAAGTGCCTGAGCTAATAATTATGCATATCACTCTTCTTCTTAGAGCAATATTTCTGGGAGGTATCATAATTGAAAATCAAATTTATATTCCTTTACATACCATTGCATTTGCCTAGTATGAGGCAAGTTGACAACTCACAGTGCTTTACACATTACAACACACTCAAGTATTCATTTATTTGTTTGACAGTCTTACAGTATGCTGCTTATAGAGGACTTCCACTTTCTGGTAGGAAAGTGAGGGTAGCCTAAATTCAAAACTTACCACCCAGACTCTGAAAATGAAAGAAACCTCAAAGAGAGCAATAATTCAGAACTACAATATGTCTAGAACACAGAATGCAATTTATTTCAATGTACATTTAAAAGGTGAAATAAGCTATCACTATTAACAGAGCCAGTGCAGAAGCCCATGCCATAAATGGAGAGTCATGAGAATACTATACAGAAATGAGGAGAAAATAGTTAGGGCCCAGCAATTGGGGAACAAATAAAATCATCCCCAGAAAAATGAGAATTGTATTTGAAGTGGTGAAATAGAGCATTGGTTTTCAAGAATCTAAAAGGAAGAGGCTTGAAGGTAAAGAAAAGGCAGCTGTTGGAAAGTGCTGCTGTTAAGGCACTCCAGGAAAATTGATGATAAAGAAAAAAAAGTAGAAATAAGCGAAGGAAATAAAAGGACGTACAGAAACAAACAAACAAACAAACCACAAGATCAGGGATGCACTGAAACTCTTCCAAAAAAAGAAGATGAAGAAAAAAAGAAGTGGCATTTATTTAAAAAAAAAAAAAAATCTTTTGCTATACCAACAAAAAGGGCTCATTTGAAGCTAGAAACCTTATAAGCCACTCAAATCTCTTCTGTGTCTACAAAGAATCACCTGTTATTGCTAGTGCAGGAAAATCCAAGTATTGCATAATAATAAAAAGAAAGTCTTGGGCAATGTTCATACAAACCAAGTGTATAATGAAAATAGATAATGCAAATTAAAAGTTTGGTGAAAATATCTCCCCAAAATTATCACAAACAGGGCAAAACTACAACACTTAAACCTGAATTAAATATTCACAATAATAATTTGAAGATAGGAAAGAATAGTTCAAATCAGACATCGGAAAGTCACAATAGAAATAGGAACGAACATATGAAATAAGAGTTGACTTAACTAAGGAAAAGATTTGAAGTAAATGTCAAAACTACCTAATAAATGATGGCTAAAATACAAAATGTCAATAAAGAATAGTTTTGACTGAAAAACAATGTGAAAGTAGTAGAAGTAAATGTGAATGTAAGTGAAACAAAATTGGCCATGAGTTGATAATTGTTAAAACTGAGTAATTAGTATAGGATTATTTATAATATTCTATTGTTAAAATTAAAAAAATGAACAAAACTTTTTTTTTTAAATGAAAACTATGTAAGTGATGTTACTTATGTCTTATTGTATCATGTTAGGGGAAACAATGCTGCACTTTCTCCCATTGTGTTGATGCTAAGTTTGATCACTTGTAAGACATTGTCAAGCCTCTTGATTGTATGTTACCTTTCTCCCCTTTGTATTAGGTTATTAAGTATGAAATGTCTGATTTTCTTAAGTACTAATTTTCAAAGTTGATATCTCTCACATTTCACTTTGATACTTCTTGTTTTATTTTTATTGTGAAAGTACATCTTCATTCTTTCCAATGCATAGTTTGGCTTGTGATTATCTTTCAAAATTTTTTGGAGAGATTTTTGTGAATCCATGCATAAGTCAAAAATTCATATTATTTTCAAATATAAGTTCCATCATGGAACCAATGCTGTACAGACAGCTCGAAATATCAGTGAAGTGTTTGGAAAGGATGTGGCTAATGAGCACACAGTATGTCCATGGTTTGAAAAGTTCTGTTCCGGTGATTTTAATCTTGAAAATGAGTCACACAGGAGACCTGAAACCAAGGTGGATAATGATGACCTGAAAACTGCAGTGGAAATGAATCCATTTCAACCTACTCGTGAATTAGCGACAAGGTTTCATGTTCCTATTCCAACAACATTAGACCATTTGAAACAAATGGGCAAGGTAAAGAACCTGGATAGTTGGCTTCCGCATGAATTAAACAGAAGTCAGAAGAGAAATCGTCTTGAAGCTCTCCTTTCTTTGCTGTGACGACATAAAGGTGAACCATTTCTACACCATATTGCTACATGTGATGAAAAATGTATTCTTTCTGACAATCACAAGCATTCGGCACAATGGTTGGATAAAGATGAAGTGCCGAAACACAGTCCAAAACCGAATATTCGTCAAAAAA
Organism: Propithecus coquereli; assembly: GCF_000956105.1. Classification (NCBI taxonomy): domain Eukaryota; kingdom Metazoa; phylum Chordata; class Mammalia; order Primates; family Indriidae; genus Propithecus; species Propithecus coquereli. The sequence goes on along the minus strand of NW_012146190.1, from coordinate 1,139,566 downwards.
AGCTAATGGTGTTTGTTTGGTTGTCCAGCACTAGTATTATCTATTACAGCTTCAGGAAACCTCTTCAAACAATTACAACAGATGTTTACTGCAACCAACTGGATGACATGATGAGGATGCTTGCGATTAAGCAGACAAGATTGGTCAGTAGAGACAGACCAATATTCTTGTAAGACAATGCTCGACCACATGTACAAACGATGCTCAAAGTACAGAAGCTGGACTTGGAAATTCTCTGTCATCCACTGTACTCACCAGACCTTGCACCAACTGACTACCACTTCTTCCAGGATTTGGATCACTTCTTGCAAGGAAAAATATTCAGTTCTCAATAAGCTGTGGAAAATGCCTGTGGCGATTTCATCACCACTTGTTCTCCAGGCTTCTTTGCTGCTGGCATAAACAAGCTACTGGTAAGATGGCAAATCTGTGCCTATAGTTTAGGTGCATACTTTGATTAATCATACTGTTTCTTGTTTGAGATATAATAAACTTTTGATATGAAATCAGACATTTCATACTGAATGACCTAATTAATAAGTAGCTGTGCAGTCACACTTGGAAACTGTGTTTAGTATCACGTTTCATTCTTACTCAAACATTTTAGTATCCAGCGATAACCTGTTTCTATAGTAGTTACCACATTAGTGCTTGCATAATCATAGTTTTCTGATTTTATCATTCCTTTGGCGTTTTTGAGCTGACGTTTTTCTTAAAGATGAATCTTCTTTTACCTTTTTTCCTTTTGTATATAACCACGCTCCCCTTTTCTTTTCTTTTCCATCCTTTTTAAAAATTCAGTGTGTTAAAGCATATTATCATTCTTTCTTCATGATGTTCAAAGTGTCCCAAGTTTAGCCATCAGTTGCCCCGCTGGTCTTTGGAAAGCCCCCATTAAATTTTTGCACTTCTTGCTTTCGGGAACAAGATGTTTGGGGCATGCCTTGTACTTTATTCTAGTTCTGAAATCACTTAATTCTTCAAGGAACACTGGATCATTTTATAGGGAAATGATATTTAAAAACCAAATTGTGGCCCTAAAGTGTGCTGTTCATTGAATATTGCCTAGAAGCATATGCTGCAGTAAAAGTGAGCAGCAAACATCAGTGGGTATTTTTAAAATCAAAAATTCATTCTTATACCTCCTATTCAAATTCAGTACTATAGGATTCATCTTCACCCTCTTCCATTCCATATTTTTATCTCCCTTCTCTCATGTCGATAAACTTGTTTCCCCCAGAATCAAAAATATGTTTATTTATTGACTTTTTCTTTAATGCACATATACAAAAAAGTCTCAAAATTATTGCTATAGAAACTGCAATGTGGTTTCTGTCTAGGTCCAATTGCTCACTGCATGAAGATCCAGTGATTGAGACACAGATTGTCAAGGAAGGAAGGAATTTTTTTTTTTTTTTTTGATATGAAAGACCTCTTCTCTTGGAGAACAGGAGAAATTAGTTGCCTCAAATCCTTCTCCCCAACTAAGGGAGATCATGGGCTTCTTAAGGCGGGGATCATGTGTCTTGGGGCAAGTCCTGGTATAATTAACAAGGGGCCATATACACTGGGGACAGGTTGTGGGGGATGGTGAGTCTTGGTGTCAGGAAGTCTGCCTAAGGGCCTTCAGAATATGGACTTCTTTGTCTTACAGAAAATCCATCATTTCTGGGAAAAACAAAACAAAACAAAAAAAACTCTAAAAAGTCATCAAGCCCTACTGCCATGAGAATCTAAAACATGAGAGGAAGAGGATTATAAAAATCATATAGGAATTACTGAAATTTGTTAATGGAGCTGGTTACATTATTACACCAATGTTACTATTCAAAAACAAACTAGTATAAAGTTAAAGATTTCTTCGTAGTTTTTTCTCCTCTTGAAACGTATTACAAAAAATATGTATAGTTGCACAATACTGTATTCAAAATTTGTTTGAAATAATTATTTAAAAAATGTTATACTGTCAGATTTGTTTCTCTTTGCATTCACCTTTAGTATTTTATTCTACTTTCTGAATTTGTAGAATATTTACATGGTGCAAAACTGTACAAAAGGTGAGTTTAAGTCATCTTGCTCCTGTAAGTATCATGTGCACTCATTTGCCATTTGACACCTACGCAACACCATTTTCACTAGTTTCTTTTTTTTTTTTTTTTTTGAAACAGAGTCTCACTGTGTTGCCCGGGCTAGAGTGCCGTGGCATCAGCTTAGCTCACAGCAACCTCACACTCCTGGGCTCAAGCGATCCTTCTGCCTCAGCCTCCCGAGTAGCTGGGACTACAGGCATGCGCCACCATGCCCGGCTAATTTTTCTATATATTTTTAGTTGTCCAGCTAATTTCTTTCTATTTTTAGTAGAGATGGGGTCTCGCTCTTGCTCAGAGCTGGTTTCGAACTCCTGAGCTCAAACAATCCACCCGCCTCGGCCTCCCAGAGAGCTAGGATTACAGACGTGAGCCACCGCGCCCGGCCTCACTAGTTTCTGATTTAACTTTTTTGTGTTTCTTTTTGTAGAAGTAAACAAGCATGTATGGGTCTAAAATTTTGCTGTTTGCCTTCCATTTTTCCATCCCTTTTCTGTTTGTACTGCTTATTTTCTGCCTTCTTTTGGATTAATAAAAAATGCTTTATGCTCCATTTAATTTTTTTAACATGTGAAAGTACTTACCTATATTAAGCATTAGATGAACACAATTTAAAACAAATTGAACCACTTAATAACCACATCCATTTAATTTCATCTATTAGCTTCTTACCATATGTATTTTCATTTTTAATGTGGTTGCATAAGGCCGACAATATGCAATCACGGTCTCTTTAGAGTCAATATTACACTTTTTCACATTTTCACACTCAACATTTCAAACTTCCTACTACACTTTTACCTCTTCTCAATTTACAACTTACACTTCAAATTTCACGCTTCTTTCTTCACATTCTACAATTCTCAACTCACAAATGTAATAATCTTACAGCACTATAATTCTATTTACCCTTCACTGCAACTCCCATCTTTTGTGTAATTGATAATCTATATATTAATACATGATGAACTCAACCTATCGATATTATTTTTGCTTTGAACAATCAGTTAACTTTTAAATAAATTACAAAGAGGAGGGAAAAAACCCCACAGTGTTTTTATATTTGCTAATGTTGACCATTTTGGTAGTACAAAATATGTCTACAAATTGCTACTCTTTTCTTCAACAGACAGAGCTTAATTCTCCTCCTCAAGTATAGACTGGGCTTAGTAGATTTCTTCTACTGAATAGAATGTTATGGGGGTTGGGGCATAAAGGGCAACTTTCTCATTGTTCTCTCTTGGATCACTCACTCTGGGCAAGCCAGCTGCTATACAACCAGGACTCTCAGTCTTTGGAAAGATACATATGAAGAAAAACTGAGGCCTCTTTCTTCCTAGTGCTGTTGAAACAACAAGGGGATTTCAGCCCAGGTTCAGATACTCACTGCACAAAGATCCAATTATTGAGACAATGAGGATTGCCAAGGAAGAAAGAAATTTTTTAATTCAAAAGACGTCTTTTCAGTAGAAGCTGCCTCAAATCTGTCTTTCTGACTAGGGCTAGTGGAGATCATGGGCTTTTTTTAAAGGAGGGGCCATGCACCTTGGGACAGGTTGTGGTGCAACTAACAAGGGACTGTATGCATTCGGGGCAAGTTGTGGGGCATGGTGAATTTTGGTGTCAGGAAGTCTGCCCAGGGACATTCAGAATCTCAGCTCTTTTGTCTTGCAGAAAATCTACCATTTCTGGAAAACAACTCAAAAATTGAAGTAATTGGTTAAGGGAGAAGATTATACAAAAACATATAAGGGTCACTGAAATTTGTTCACAGAGCCGGTTACACTAGCATCCAGCACTAACTTGATAGGCATCTGAAGAGGCCACTTTCAAATTTGATTCTCCATCCCCTGTCAGACCTCAGATGACTTCAACCCTCACTGATAAACTGAGCACAGTCTCATGGAAGACCCTGAGCCAGAACCACTCAGCTAAGGTGCTCCTGGATGTCTGATCCACAGAAACTTTGCAAGATAATAAATGTTGTTTTGGGGTGGGGAGTGGGGGATTTGTTACATAGCAGTAAATAACTAATACAGCACTGTCCTACAGTTTTTATTTCAAGTTTCTACCTGGTATAATTTTCTTTTGGCATTGTTGGGTTGCAGTCTCAAATGCTGGTTCTTAGTGCACTCATGGCCGAAGAATGACCAGACGCACCAAAGTAAGGCAAGCATGAAAATGAGGTTTATTGAGGAGAAAAAGATAGGATTATAGAGCACGAGCAAGATATAGGTTTACAGAGGAAGATACATACGCCACAGATGACGATTGAACCCATTGTTGTAGCAAAAAGAGAAGAGTCTGGTTATGGTTTGGGTCTTGTTTTGTAGTGTCTGGATAGGGACCTCTCCATGGTTCAGATGTCATCATGGAATCACTTTGATTGAACAGTTGGAAGTTATATGACCTGAGTCTTACTGTGCATATGGATCTCCCATAAGCCTCTCTAAAAGCCCATTTGGGGGTGTGAACCACAACAGCATCCACTTTCATCCCTAGGATACCCAGAATCCCTCACTATCCTCCTAACAGTAGTATTTTTACTAAAATATTTAACTTAGACTTAATCATTAGAAAACAATTAAATTCAAATGTGTGACATTATGTATGAGATAGCATTTTTCCAAAACAATGCCATTGTCATTAAACATAAACAAGCAAAAATGTCAGGGGACAATTTTAAATTATATGAGTATATGACAGCAAAAGGCGATACATGATTATTAGTAGTATCCTACTTCAAGAAATCACAATTTTAAATAGGTTTCTTTAACAATCGGATATGTTTTATTATGAGCTCTATGTATATGATATCAATGTTAAATATTTTGAATGTGATAATGCTATTTATCATATCTCACAGTACAGGAAAATGTCCTTGTTCTTAAAAATACATGCTAATGTATTTACAGCCAAAATAACATGATTTCTGTAATTTATTTCTATATGTAACTATATATATTTATATATGTATGAATATATGTGCGTGTAGAGATTGTAATTATTAAAATGAAAATTTGTGAAATTATTTCTAATGAGCTAGAAAAACAATTCACCCAACCAAATCAACTAGTAACAGAACTGAGCAACTAGATGAACTTTTACTTCTTAATATTTATAGAATCTTAAAGACACTGCTTTTCGGATTTTGGTAAACTTCATAGGTGAATAGCTGCCTACTGCATTTCATCAATGTGTGTTATCCTAAACTTAACCTATCTTTATATGTCTCTATTCCATTCATGCTTATACAAATCAAATCTGTTAATTAAAGTCAGGAATATGAGAAATAGAGAATATCAGAAATATCTTAGGAAAAAAAGAATCACTAATAAAAATAGTACACCTGAAGAAAAGGGGTTAGATTGGTTTAAAAGATGATAGAGATAGATACATAGATACATGCATACATACATGTACACCTACGTATATGGATGTTAGATAGATAGATCTAGACATGGAACGCATTCTCTGCTTTACTGCTTAGGGCCTCCCTTTCTGAAATTGCTGATATATTAATATTTTCTGTAATGAATTTAATGTCTATCACTTCAAATAGGGTTATAAAATGGAAATAACTGTCTCTCTGTTCCATCTCGCATACATTATTACCTCTTTAATAGCCTGAATAGATCTAACAATTTACTGAGCACAGTTCTACCTACTTTGGTATAAAACTGTACTTATCATTAAGATTAACAAAAATCAATGACTAAGTGGAAAGTGTGTCATCATGTTAGATTATATAAAGTAGAATATATGATCATATTTTTTTCAACATTGACCTATGTAATAATAATGTCCATATAAAAGAGCCACTATTCTCATTAAAAATAGAGTAATGGCTTTGGCAAAGAGAAGAGAGTGTCATTATTCACAACTACCAATCTATTAACTATCCCTCCACCATTTTTTCTTCCTCTCATATTCAATGCAAGTGAATGAAACTGATGTTGTTTGGGGGGACAGTCTTCAATCCATTGTAATTTGCATTTAAAAATCAAAACAAACATGAATTAGTTACATATTTTAATGAAATCACATAAATATACAGAAACCTACAGTGATCACAAATGTACAAGTGAAATAAGCTTGCAAATTGAACACCACTGGGTAACTGATCCCTGATTCAAAAAACATAACTTCACCAGATCAGCAGGAAAAAGCCCTCATGCCACTATCCTTCATGAGTAATCACAATTGTGAATTTTAGCACTATATTTTAGTTTTGCCTGTTTTTGAAATTTATATAAATATACAATATAAACTCTTGGTGTCTGGCTTTTTTTCAGCATTATGTTTTTGAGATTTATCCATAATTCTGTCAACAGTTGTAGTTTGTTCATTCTCATTATTATGTAGTCAATCATTTCCTAAACAAAATAAAAATATATTTATATTTTCAAATTTTGATTGACAATTGAATAATTTCTAGTTTTTGCTTATTATAAATGGAAATAATATGAATTGTAATACATTTTAGTGACCATATATTTGTATTTATGTTGGGTATATTTACCTAGAAGGATATTTTCTGGGTGATTAGTCTATATATTTAGACTTGGTAGATAATACCAAATGATTTTCTAGAATGGATTCAAAATGTATACTTTTATCAGAAAAGCATGAAAGATTTGATTTTCTCCTCCTTCAAATTCTTCTCTACTCTTTATTCTTCCTTTCTCTCATTCTTTCTCTCATTACCTTTTTTCTCCATTACTTTTCTCTTTTCTTTTTTCTACCCCTCTTTTCTCCCTCCTTCGTCCTTACATGTGTCCCTTTCTTTATCTCTCTCTCTTTTGTTTTAGCCACTCTGTTGTTATGTTTTAGTACTCCTTAATGTTTTAAATTTGCCCTTACCTGAAAAATAAGTATGTTGAGTTCCTTTTCATATGCTTTTTGTTCCTTTGGATCTCTCATTTTCTGAAATGCCTGTCAAATATTTTGTCATTTTTTTTCTCAGACTTGTGTTTTTTTCTTATTACTTTTTATGAATTCTCTATATTTTCTAATAAGGCATATGAAAACTATCTTATCCTTCATGTGACTTGCTTTTAATTGCATTAGTGGTATAACTTTCTAATCAGAACTTCTTGACTTTTATATAGTCTAATGCATTAATCCTCCATGGTTAGTACTTTTTATTCCTGGTTAAGAAATGTTTGTGGATTTCAAGAACATAGAGATGCTCTCCCTTGTTTTCTTCCAAAAATATTATTTTGTTTTGCATTTCGATACACATTTCCTCTAAAAGTATTTCTGTACATGATGTGAGGTAGGGGTAAATTTCATTTTGTTTGCAAATAGGTATCTATTTCAGCCAGCACTAATTATTGAAAAGGTATGTTTTACTCACTACATTAGATTATCAAATTTGTTCTGCATTAGTTGATTGTATACATAGATTTGTGTTTCTGGATTCTCTATTTTGTTCCATAGGTTTAATTGTCTTTTTGTTCCAGTACTGTATTGTTCTACTTACTAATGCTTTTTAATAGGTCTTGATATCTAATAGTCTAATTTCTTCAGCTTATCTTTTTTTTTTGCCAATATTATTTTTCTTGTAACACCTTGCTTGTTATACACACACACACACGCACACACACACACACAGACATACACACCCGATGGCATTTCTATTGGCATTAAGTTTACTCTATAAAACAATTTAGAAAAAATTGAATTTTTTTACCAGATTGCGTCTTCCAACCTAGGAACATGTTATGTATGCCTCCATTTATTTGTGTCTTATTTAATGTTTTCTATATCTCATCATAGAGATCTTTCAGATCTCTTAGATTACTAGGTATCTGATGATTACTGATGGATTAAAACAGTGTTCTATTTTTAAATTGTAGCTTTCTATTTGTCCAATGCTTACATGGGAATACAATTTACTTTTTCATGTAGGCACTTTATCAAGCAATTTTGATAAATTTTGATATAAAATCTAATTATGAAATCACCTTCCAGCATGGTTGGATGAGGAGGATGACAACTGTACAGTTTAACAAAACTATAAAATATAACTATTTCAGTCCTCTGGAATCAGTAAAGAGTGTACACCCACAACTGGGCGGCATTTATTTACAAAAGACACTGAATTTCAGGTAAGAAAAACATAGTCTATAGCATTTTTCCCAGAGCTTCTTCCATGTCCCTCAGCTCAGTCTTGTATGGTAGTGCAAACAGGGCAGGGCAGGCTGTGAATATAAGCTTTGCCAAGGAGATACACACTTGATTTGGATTGTGTCATTTGAAGTGGCAACATCCATGAAAGGGAGCAAGGAGGGCCTGTGGCTCTTACCGTGAGATTATGGGCCTGCTTGACGTAAATAAGAGACCAATGGACTAACCAAGAACAGGGAGGTGAGACAGTCGCATATCCCAGGTTAACTAGATTCTGTACGTGTGCTACAGAAACTGTGTGTTTGTGCAAACCACCTGCACATCCCTACAAAAAGGAGCTGGCAATGCCCTGAGAAGATGCCAGAGAGCCCAGCTGAAAGTGAAATGAGATGCATAGTTAAAAATGACCCGAAGTATGAATGTGCTCCCTAACTCCGCCCCCAGATCCATCAGCAGGTAGAGGAAGACTTACTGGTTTATAGTGTTTGAATATAACCTCTGACCAATCTTTGGCTGAAAAATAAGCTATGTGGACATACCGTGACCTCATGGGAGTCAGACTTACAATAAAAACAACAGAAAAGAAAACTTAGCAGAGATATCAGTGTCTGCACATTATCAAGAAACAGATTTCACAGATTTACTTTTACTGTAAAACCTGTAAAAAATACATGAAGTGGTTTTCGAGCCCTCTGAAAAATAAATCATACCAGGTAGATTGAGGAAAAAGATCAGATTTGGAGGTACATTGGACTTGATGGTGAGCATGCTGTGTTTTCCTTCCAGCATTCCTGGACAGTGCAGGAGTGGGTACTGGGGAAGCCCTCTGGTTCTGGCTCAGGGAAGGAGAAGGGACATTCTTAATGCTCAGAGAGAGTGAGGAGCCCCACTCCTTTTTAGTCCCTATTTTTCACTCCATTGCTTCATGTCCTAGGCAGTCCCATGGCAGCATTGGCAGCAACAGTTGACAGGAATTGGAGGAGCCCAGACTCCAAGAGAGGAGCATCTCCTGATCTTCTGCTCTCTACAGTGTTTAGGGAAGCCTTTTTTTGATGATGAAACCATAAACAAACGCAAAAAAAACTGATTACCATACAATCAGGGTAGAATTTAATGGGAATGAAGAGGGTTATCGTCATGTAGTGGTCATTATCTAGTGAGGTCCTGAAGTCCTGGAAATAAACCATGAATTGACTTAAGCAGTGATTATCCGGATGCTCTCTTTATAATAACTTGTTAGGATGCACAATTATATTTTATGTGTTTTTTGTCTTTTTATTATTTTTTAACAATAAAAAGGGGAACATGGGTACATAGCTTCAAGGGCGTGAGTGACCCAATACACTGTAATTCCAACTCCAGTACCCAAAAGCTGGAAACACAGTTAATGTTTGTCTTCTACAGCCGGTACTTCAACACAGTGTACCAAGGAAACCTGAATACTTATAATATTACACATGTGGAGAGAGAAAATAAAATTTCTCCCTCTACACTCTACATGTTTGTATTAAAGGTTTTTAAAATTTCAATAGATTAGGGGGTACAATTATTTTCTGTTACGTGGAATAATTGTATAGTGGTGAAGTCAGGGCTTTTAGTATACCTGTTGCCTGAATAGCATGCATTGCACCTGATAGGTAGTTTTTTGAACCTCTTGTCCCCACCTCCCCCCTTCTGAGGCTCCAAAGTCCCTTATATCACTCTGTGTGATCATGTATACTCATTGTTCAGCTCCTACTTATAAGTGAGTACACGCAGTATTTGCTTTTTTTTCCTGAGACATTTCATTTAGAATTATGGTTTCCAGTTCCATCCAACTTGCTGCTAAAGATGTTATTTCATTCTTTCTTAATGGCTGAGTAGTATGCCATTATATATGTGTGTGTGTGTGTGTTTGTGTGTGTGTATGTGTGTGTGTGTAGGCACCACAATCTATTTGTCCACTCATCAGTTGATGGTTTATGGGCACATAGGTCGATTTCATATCTTTGCAATTGTGAATTGTGATGTGATAAACATACGAGTGCATGTGTCTTTTTGATATAATGATTTCTTTCCTTTTAGGTAGGTACTCAGTAGTGGGATTGCTGGATAGGGTAATAAGTCTACTGTTAGTTTTTTGGGAAATCTCCATACTGTTTTCCATAGAGATTTACTGTTTCACGTTACCACCAACAGTCAATGAGCATTACCTTTTCACCACATCCACACCAACATCTATTACTTTTTGTGTTTTTATTAATGGCCATTCTAACAGGGTAAGGTGGTATCTCATTGTGGCTTTAATTTTCATTTCCCTGATGATTAATGATGTTGAGCATTTTTTCATATGCTTCTTGTCCATTGCATCTCTTCTTTTGAAAAATGTCTATTCATGTTTTTTGCCCACTTTTTAATATTATTTTTCCTATGCTGATTTGTTTGAGTTCCTTGTAGAGAGTCTGGATATTAGTCCTTTGTCAGATGTTTAGTTTGGGAATATTTTCTACCATTCTATAGATTGTCTCTTTACTCTGTTGATTGTTTTTCTTTTGCTATGCAGAAACTTTTTAGTTTAATTAATTGTCATTTATTTATTTTATTTTTGTTTTTGTTGTATTTGCTTTTGGATTCTTAGTCATAAATTCTTTACCCAGGCCAATGTCCAGAAGAATTTTTCCTAAGTTTTCTTCTGGAGTTTATATGGTGCAAGGTCTTATATATATATGTCTTTAATCCATCTTGAGGTAATTTTTTGTATAGTGAAAGATAGGGATCCAGTTTCACTCTTCTGCATGTGGCTTTCCAATTTCCCCAGCATCATTTGTTGAACAGGGCATTCTTTCTCCAGTGTATGTTTTTGTTTAATTTTTTTGAAGATCAGTTCATTGTAGGTATATGGTTTTATTTCTAGGTTCTCTAGTCTGTTTGATTGATCTATGTGTCTATTTTTTTTTTACCAGTACCATGTTGTTTTGGTTATTGTAGCCTTGCAGCATAATTTGAAGTCAGATAATGTGATGCCTCCAGGTTTGTTCTTTTTGCTTAGGATTGCTTTTCTATTCAGGCTATTTTTGATTTCATGTGAAATTTAGGATTGTTTTTTCTAATTCTGTAAAAACTGATATTGGTATTTTGATGGGAATTGCATTGAATATATAAATCACTTTGAGCAGAATGGACATTTTAATAATATTTATTTCTCCAATCCATGAACATAGGATGTTTTCCATTTGTTTATGTCATCAATGATTTCTTTCAACAGTGTTTTATAGTTCTTTTTGTAGAAATCTTTCACCTCCGAGGCTAAGAATATTCCTAGGTACTTTATTTTTTTGCAGCTATTGTCAATGGTATTGAGTTCTTGATTTGATTCTCAGTTTGGCTATTATTAGTGTATAGAATCATTAATGGTTTGTGCACATTAATTTTGTAATCTGAGAATTTACTCAATTGATTTATCAATTCTAGGAGTTTTTTAGAGGAGTCTTCAGGGTTTCTACATATAAGATCATATCATCAGCAAACAGGAATAGTTTGACTTCCTCTTATGCTTTAGATGTCATTTATTTCTCTCTCTTGCCTGATTGCTCTGGCTAGAACTTCCAGTACTATGTTGAACAGAAGTGATGAGAGTGGGCATCCTTTTCTTGTTCCAGTTCTCAGGGGGAATGCTTTTAGCATTACCCCTTTCAGTATGGCGTTGGCTGTGGGTTTGTCATATGTGGATTTTATTATTTTAAATTATGTTCCTTCTATGCCTAATTTGTTGAGTTGTTTTTTTATTTTTTTATATTTTTCTGTATCTATTGAGATGATCGTATAGGGTTCTTTTTGTTTTTTTGTTTTGTTTTTTGAGACAGAGTCTCACTCTGTTGCTACAGTGCCGTGCCATCAGCCTAGGTCACAGCAACCTCAAATTCCTGGGCTCAAGCAATCTTTCTGCCTCAACCTCCCAAGTAGCTGGGACTACAAGTACGCACCACCACGCCCAGCTAATTTTTTCTATATATTTTTAGTTGTCAGGCTAATTTCTTTCTATTTTTTTTTTTAATAGAGACAGGGTCTTGTTCTTGCTCAGAGGTGGTCTCCAACTCCTGCCTCAGCCTCCTAGAGTGCTAGGATTACAGGTGTGAGCCACCGTTCCCAGCCGATCATATAGTTTTTGGCCCTTTTTAAAATTCACTTCAAGCAATTTATCCTGATGCTATCATGCTCTTGGAATTCGAAACACCACCCTTGTTCTAGTCTCTGAATGCAACTATTGGCTTTGTAATACTGAAACCACAATTCTGTATTTATAAGACATTCTCAGTAATAGTTTTACTTTTAATTTTTGTACTTCAACTTATCAACATATAAGTTATGTTGTTCTCAGCTGCACCTTCCTAGGCCTATTCCTCAGTTTTGTTTTTTTTTTGGTGGGACACCTAGTATTTTTGGTGGGACCTTAAGTATCCACATTGTCTATCATTACCATCTCCAGATTCTTTAGTCCCCCTTTTATAAATAGGCATTTTTTAAAGAAATTTAATGACAGCTTTCACTTATCAAGTGCTTACTATAAATTTTAAGTGCATCATCTCATGCAATGCTAAAAATAAAATCAATACATTACAGATTAGGAAACTGAAACTTAACAAAGTTAAATAACTTGGCCAAGGTCACTCACATGATGTGACATACCTGCATTTTATATGTCTCACACATTTATTTATTTAGTATCTCTTGACTAGCTATCATTATTGGTGATAATACCGGCAATGGAAAATAGCCAGGGTCCCTACCCTTATGAAAGTAACACAGCTATATATAAGCTAAGGTAAAAACAAGCAACAAACAATAACTCACCAATAAATGTGTAATTACAGGCTCCATCTATGTGCTTTGGCAGAGACTGTTAATTGACTTATGCAAAGGCTAATATGTCTTGAATAACCCTGGGCCTTATACAATATAACCCTTCATATTGACAGTGGTGCAGCATCTGCTGAGGTGGGATAAGCAATTCTGTAAAATTAGCTTCAGAATGATGATTTTACCAGAGCTCTACCTCACAGGATGAGGTATTAATTAGTACTTGTAACACAAGTCACCACTTCAATCATTCACAGATGTAACACTGGTCCTCAGTGTAATAAAAAGACTGTATGGGGACTTCAGAAGCTGAGTTCTGAAAGGCTGTTCATAAAATATTGATTTAATTGATTTTTCATGTTTGTATTCTAAGGTAGTGATTCTCAGATTTTTTCTAAGAAGCAGATCCCTTTTACTTTTGCAAACATTCACATAAAAATGAATTTCTGATCATTTTGGATGAAGAACATCCAAATCTGAATGCTTTCATGGTATCAGAAACAATAAAATTAACTTTTATTTTATTATTTAGCAAAGCATTTGAATATATTTAAAAACTCAGTATTCACTTGGTTTCCAAGTACAATTGTAATAACTTTCCTAGGGGACTATGGCCCCAAATTGTGGATTCAAAATAACTTGACTACATTATTTGCTAGTTGTGTGACCTTAGAGAGATTTCTTAACCTCTGTGTACCTCTTCCTCACTCATCAAGATGGTTATAATAAAAGCATATACCTCATAGAATTTATAAAATAAATCTTCATAGTATGTATACACATGTGCCTGTATAGTCACACATGTACATATCAAACTTTTAAATGAAATAAAAGTCCAAATATTATTAATGCTGTTGGAGAGTGGAATGTCCATCTGGTTGGACTGGACTTGATTCAGCAGAGACTAAGGCTGTGATATAGGGAAGAATCCACTGTTAAAGTGCTTAGCATGGCTTAAAGGAGTTTTGACTTTATCCTGCAGCTTGTTTCATATAAAAACACCTAGTAATCATTGAGTAAGAAGACATGATTTTGCCACCTAGTAGTCATAGGTTGTTACCTTGGCAAGTTAGTTAACCTTCAGCTTTCTAATAAATCATATCTAACATTTGAAAGATTGCAAGGTGGGCCATATATATACAGATGAGAAAAGAGAGGAACAACAGACTGACCTTCACAAAGCACTACAAACCAAATGAGGTAACATGCAAAAATTTGTTTAACATACTACAAAGAGTAAGCTAATATAAGTTGACATTAATAAATGCATCGTAAATTAGGCATTATTAGGTAAAACAAACCTAAGTTTTTGAAAGGAAAAAAAGTAGGAATGCCATTGAATCTTGTTTTGAAAGATTCTTTTCTGAACTAGCATCTATGAAAATGCAAAGTTATTTTTTGTATACTTTAGCTCACAAAAAGAAAATATGTCTTCAATTTGCACTGCAAAATTCTCCAAATTACTGTAGAAAAACAAAAATAATGAAAATCAACTGGGTAGATGGTATCATCACATAAAGATTGTTTACATTTTTAGAAGAAATCACTAGTCATGTGGTCTAATGAAAGATTTTTCTAGATGCATGAAGTATTTGATAGACCAATCAAATTCTCGTGATGATAGTTTTCAATAACTCCCCAAAGCTATTTTCTCTAAGCAGTATCATCCTTTGGAAATTGAGTAAGAAGATATGGAAGAAACAGTATTATTGATTTGTTTAAAAAGAAGTATAGTAATATGTTATGTTGTAAGCAAAACTATTTTAAAAATTAGATGTCAATGGCAGTTTAGTTTCACGAAAGGTAAGGGTTCCTTAACAGAGCTCTCCATTGTGTAAACAGGACTACTAAATGCAGCTCTGAGAAGCAGAGAAAAATTGATACAAATGGAAACACAGTAGGAAGATAAGACCCGTTCTAGCTCCTACCCAAAGAGGGGATTAAATAGCCAACGTGTTTTTTGTTGTTGTTGTTGTAAATTTTAAGGTCAAGATGAACATGTGGCATAACGACCAGAAGAAAACTAGCTTTCCTTGTAGAACCAAACATGTTTAGACAATAATGCACAGAAAAGATGCAGGGAGACAGATAGATTGTGGTATCTTGACACTTGTCTTAGGTATGAAAAGTTTACTTAGAATTTTGCTTAAAAACAATTTATTGACATGGAAATCAGTGGTTCACTATGCAGCGGCTGTCCTGAAACAGAAAGAGCAAAACACCTGTTAGAGGTGTGGCTCTTGGAAGTTTTCTGACTACGATACAAGAAGAGAAAGTTTCAGTATAATTTCTACCATCATACTAAGGTAACATTTGGATATTATTTAAAATTAATTGTATAGCTCATGGATATCATTTGAACAAGAAATTAATTAGTTGTTTTTTAGTTCAATGTTTATTGGATTTAATAAAAATATAGAAAGGTACACACATTAAAATACAGTCTGCTGTGTTGTCCTTTTTTTTATTCCTAATATTTGTAATTTATGTCTTCTTTCTTTCATTCTTTATCAGCCTTATGGGAGTCATTAATTTTATTTATCTCTTAAAAAAACTAACTTTTGGATTTTTGAATTTCCCTGTTGCTTATTTGTTGATTGTATTTATTGTATATTTTCTGCATAAAAAATTATCCCCAAATTTACTAACTTTGAACAAATATATAAACTCAGTTAGGTGGATCTACTCCTTCAAGGGATAAAGTAAGTCATCCAGGACAGTAACAGGGCTGAACATGCAAAGGGGTTTGCTCACATTTCCACCATCATGGCAGGATGACTGGGCTCCGCTGGGACTTTGGGATGTCCCTGTCCCTCGGTATCTCTCTCTAAGTAATTTTAGGGCATCTCCCTCTCTACCTTGTTTTTCCACCTGGCCCTTCCACTTAGTCTTTCCAAATGATAATTCCCGTAGTGTGTTCAGTCTTCTTGCATGGAAGATCAAGCTCCTGAAAGCACAGAATAGCTGTTAGGGCTGAGGTAATGAACCATCACAAGATTACTTCTACTTCATTCATTTATTAAAGGAAGTCACAGGCCTATCCAAAATTCAGTGGGAAGGGATTTCACCAGGGCTTTAATAAAAACGAGGGTGATTCTTTCGGAGTCAGCAAAGGAGCCAAGTACCACACATACGTTAGCTGAATTTCACTAGTTTTGATATGCTGTGTTTTCTGTTTGTTTTAACATTTGTTTACATTTTTTAAATAATTTTTGTAAGTCATTCTTGATTTATGAGAGACACACTTGCATACACATATACTGATTTGGGGGATTATCACAGATTTATAGATTAATTCCATATTTGGTAACTGTTTTTGAAATTTGTTGAGAACTGTTTTATGGACTGACATATGATCTATTTTGGCCAATGTTCCCTGTGCCAAATTGAAAAAAAAAAATTTTCTATATATACTCTGAATTTGTTAGGCACTATGATGTTTTTATGGTAGTTATTTATTTTTAAACCTATTAAAATTTTATATACCATTATCAATATTTATCTGCCTCTTCTGTCTGATATTAGAAAAGGTGGGTTAAAATCTTCATTCATGTCTGTATTTGTCAGGTTCTCCTTTCAGTTCTTGCATATATTTGGAAATTTACTGTTAGGTACATTAAAATTTGGAGGTGTTATATCTCTCTGGATTTGGGAGGGGAATAACCATTAAGCCTTTCAAAATGTGTCATTTCTAATATCATTCTTGCCTTAAAGTCTACATTACCTGATATTATACTACCTACGACTGACATATTTTGTTAGTATTTATACAGTATATCTTTTCGAAGTACAATTTTAACCTTTTTGTACCTTTAAATAGGTATGATGCATTTCTTATAGGCAGCTTATAAGCTTGTGTTTTCATTCAGTTTAACTTTTTTATCTTTTTATTGATGCATGTAATCCATTTACATTTAACATTATTACCAGTGTTTTCGCATTTTGTTCTACCATTTCACTTATTTTATTGTTATGTTGCATTGGTTTTATACTGCCTTTTTTATTTCTTGTCTTCCTTTGTAATAATTTCATGTAAGTCACAGGCATGGACCATATTTAAGGGGAAAAAATTGTACAGGTGTGTGAATACCGGGAGAACCACCAGACTAACAGACTGCAACATATACTCTGTGTGAGTGTGTGTATGTATATGTGTGTTCTATCATTTATTTAAAGATATTTTCTAAATTCTCTCACACTGTCTTCTCTGTTAGTTTTCGATGGTATTATCTTTTACCTTTTTAAGAGGGCTTTTTAATAATTATACAATAATTGATTTAGTAGAGTCTAACATTTCAAAACTACCAAAAAATTCTTTACCTCTGTTAACTCCAATTTTAAGTGAAAATGTAGGGTGTTTATTTACTATTGTCCCCTTACTGCCCTTTTGTTAATGTTTTCATAAATTTTATTTCTAAATACATTTTAAACTCCAAGGCATTTTTTTATTTTATACTGTCAGTATACATGCATATTTACCCATGTATTTATAATTTCCATTTTACTTCATTCTTTGCATTACCATGAATATTTCTAGGATTGTTATTCTGCTGTCTTAACTTCAGGGTTGATTTTTCTCAGTTTTTTATTTGCCTGAAAATGTATTTATTTCATTGTCATTTTCAGGATATTTTTGCTGGGTATAGAATTCTTGGGTGAAAATTTCCCTCCAGATTTTGAAGATATCATTGTATATTTTGTCTGATTTTTATCATTTATGTTAGTAAGTTGGCTATTAATTTCACTATGATTCTTATTTAAATGATTGTATTTGTTTCTATGATTTCTCTCAATATTTTTTTCCTTTATCTTTAGTTTCAGTGGCTTTACTTTGATGATTTGAGGTGTCATTTTCTTTGTGCTAGCTTGCTTGCTACATAAAGTATTTCTGGAATTTGAATCTTGATGACAATTCTTACCCTCCATCTCTTCAAATATTGCTTCTACCTCATTTGTTTCCTTCTCTTCTTTTGGAGTTACAATTGTATGTCTGCTAGATCTTTTCATCATGTGCAATGTTTCTCATTGTCATCTTTGTCTTTTTCTCTTTTATTTTCTCTTTATGCTTTCACATTAATATTTTCTATTGATTTATATTTCTGTTTATTAATTCTCTCCTTAGAAATATCTAATTTTCTGTTAACCTCATGAATTTGGTTCATAATTTCAGTTAATGTACAATTTTGTTGTAGAATTCTAATTCACATTTGCTTGAAAAAAATTTTGTTTTCCATTAAAATTATCCACCTTTATCTTGATCTTTTGCACATGTTAACCACAGTATAGTCAATAAATACATTTTATATCTCCATTATTCCAAACACCTGCAAATCTTTTTTTCTTGTCTGCTGCTCTCTTGACTCCAGCTCTTGGAATGCCTAGTGAATATGCGTGTTGGGAACTTAGTGTTGCTTTAGACAGATAATTAGAATATATATAAAACCTTCAACCAATAAGGGATTGAGTTAATTCCTTGTGTTGCAGTGTTTGCACGAAATGATTTATTTTTGTTTTTCTTTTACTCATACACTGAAACCCTTTGGGGCTTCTAAATGGTGTTTATCTAGAATGTTTATAAGAACCCTTTTTCTTTGACAATTTTGGAATTACATTGTTCTTTTGCCCCATCCACACTAGGAAAATGCTGAATGCTCTACTTTTCTTCTCATTTGTGATCTGCCTTTTTTGTTCTTCTTTGTACCCTATGGAATCTGAATCAACTTGACAATTAACAGATGCCCTGAGGGAATATGTGGCAGAATATTAGAATAACTGTATTGAATTTCCATGCACTGAAGCATTTGATCTCCAAGTCCTTTCAATGTTGGCCTTCTTTAATGCATAAAACTGATTTTTAAAAATGTTTTTGAAGTTTTATGTTTGTTCTTATTAGGGATATAGATCTGCTTCAAGCTACTCTGTCACATTTAGACATGGAAGTTGTTCTTTTTCAGTACTTTCTCCAAATATCACTTCTTTCTTTAGTTGTCTGAAAAATAATTATATAATTAAGTGGTTATAATTTTTGCAACACATACTTTTCTGTAAAAGTCTGTTGTCCATTCTCATCAACATTTAAGTTATTTGAAGTACATAACAGATTATTTGTTTATTACCAGAAACTATTTCCATTTTGATGAATTTTTGTCAGACTTCAACCAGATGGTCTCTGAAGACAAGGCAAGGTTCCACAGACATTGCTTTTTAGATTCAACTCAAAAATTATATTAAGAATTTCTGAGGGGTAAAATTATAGAATAAAATAAAACAGAAATTTTTCTTTCCTCGTTTCTTATTTTACTCTCAAATTGAAACTTTGTTCTCAGGAATAATGTTTCAGAATATAGTGACTTCTGAATTAAAGACAAAGATAATTATTACATGTCCCATTACACATTTTAAATATTACATGCATTGCATCACTAAATATTAGGACAGGAAAGGACTTAAAAAGTCACAGACTCTGACTTAATAATGAGGGAATGGAAGTCCTTAGAAGTTAAATAACATTTGAAAAAAGACCACCATGAAAACCCCAAATTTGTATCTGTATGTATGCCAGTGTTGAATTCTAATTCAGAATAATAGGCAAGTCTACAGAATTATTATATACTGCCTACATTCTTAATCTTAAAATATATAAAAATATTAATATATACATAAAATATATCTTTACATACTTGATTTTAAAAATGAAGAGCTGAAATGATTAAAAAGAATTATTGAACATGTACTAGAAAATAATTTGTGACCCATTTTTAAAGCATGAGTAAATATATTGAAATCTTTTTAAACTAACATGTCCCAAGAAGTATCATTTTTGAAAGAAAAATTACTTTGTAGTTTAACCGAATAAACTTCTCTTTTATTCTCTTATTTGCATTTTACTGAGCTTAAGTATATTACAGAGAGTAAAGGAAATTTTGTATTATTTTAGGTATAGGCTTTTAAAGACAAACTTTAAAGAAGCATCTGTATAGTTAGGTAACACAGAAATTTCAGATATCCATTGCCATTTTTCAAAACCCACAATATAGATGATATTCAAAATTATCTTTGTATGCAATTAATGTGATCATAAAATCAAACATCATATTGCATCTTAGTGAGTTTCAAGTCAATACTAAATTTAATATTGTATCTAATGTTTCAATTTGTACCACATACACATTATGATTAATTGGATAAAATTAAGTAGTGACTTTAATTGTTCTGTGTATTTCAATTTTGACATTTCAGCAAATATTTCTTTCTGATATCTGTGTTTTGTAATACAGTCAGCTCAATCATGGCTTTTCCAGCTTGGTTATCCAACTGATCATATTGTGAGATATCTTTCATTTGTGATCTAACTTTCTAAAAAGTTATGCAGTTAGCTGAAAACAGAAATTAGCAAAGCTTTCCTCCTTCCCCTATTTCATTTGTCTCCTGACATTTTAGTGTGAAATAAACAAACAAACAAACAAACACCTCTAGGCAGTCAGCGATTTTTTCTCTTTTGGCTTCCTTAGCCAATTTCCTGGGAGAAAACCTTCCTTTCTTCCTTCTTTGCTCCTTACTTGATTATGAAGATGGAAAAATAGAATCATCAAATGACATAATTTTTTTAAATGGACATCTATTAAATATTCTCTCAAAAGTATGAACATCACACACCTTTTGGAAGAGTAAAGTTTATGAAGAAAGGGGCAAAGGCAATTGATGATGTGGAAATGCAACAAAGACAATCAATCCATTCCATGTGAAGAGACTCAAATACGTAGCCACCTTTGGCCAATGTGCTATTTTGCTACATTATTTTATTTAAATTTTGTTGGGACTTGAAAAATTCCCAAGCAAAATGTGTCAGCTGTTTTCATTTTATGTTTGGATCAGTTAGGTTGAGAAACTCCAGACTTTCACCTCATTCTATTTGTGAAAGTATATCTGTTGCAAAGATCCCACGTGTCCCCTGCGGTTTGATGGGTCAGGCTTACCCCAAACCAGCTGACGCTTCTGACAACCTATGCTGGCATTATGCTTCTGAGCTCATTCCAAAATACTTCTGGAAACACAAAATGAGTTTAGTTTCCTAAGTATTCTCTGTTAAGTGCTCATCCTTTCTTATTTTCATCAGCAAGCCTTGGGTTTATGTGTCAGATTTGCTTTGCTCTGGGATCACTGACACTTAAATCAAGCCATTGAGAAGAAAATTCAAAATTCTCCAAAACTTTCCCACTTATTTGAAGTTGTTTTTCATTTGTTCATTTTCCTTTTTTTATTATTTTTTTTTATTTCAGCATGTTACAGGGGTACAAATATTTAGGTTACATATATTGCCCTTGTCCCACCCAAGTGAGAACTTCGTGTGTCCATCCCCCGGACGGTGAACACCTCACCCTTTAGGTGTGGATATATCCATCCCCTTCTCCGCCCTCCCATCTGTCCAATACTCTGTGAATATTATTACTATATTTGCACTTAAGTGTTGATCAGTTAATAGCAATTTGATGGTGAGTACATGTGGTGCTTGTTCCCACTCTTGAGATGCTTCACTTGGTAAAATGGGCTCCAGCTCTATCCAGGAGAAAACAAGGGGTGCTAGATCACCATTGTTTTTTGTGGCTGAGTAGAACTCCATGGTATACATACACCACATTTTACTAATCTACTCATGTATTCATGGGCACTTGGGTTGTTTCCATATCTTTGCAATTGTGAATTGTGCTGCTATGACCATTCTAGTGCAGATGTCTTTTTTATAGAATATCTTTTGTTCTTTT
>NW_012146190.1:1108239-1116564 GCF_000956105.1 Propithecus coquereli | reverse complement strand
AAAATTTTGAGTCTTTTGGCCAACATCTGAAATCCCCATCCAGCCTCTGGTGACCACCATTCTACTCTTTATTCATAGAAGTTCAGCTTTTTTATACTTTACATATAAGTGATATGATGCAATATTAGTCTTCTCCTGCCTGGTTTATTTCATTTAACATAATGCCCACTAGGTCTGTCTATGTTGTTGCAAATGACAGGGTTTCTTTCCTTTTTAAAGCTGCATAGTATTCCATTGTGTATATATACTACATTTTTTTAATCCATTCATCCACTGATAAACGCCTACGTTGATTCCGTATCTTGGCTATTGTGAATAATGCTGCAATGAACATGGGAGTGCAGACATCTCTTCCATATACTAATTTCATATCCTTTGGATATGTGCCTAATATTAGTATTGCTGGATCATACAGTAGTTCTACTTTAATTTTTTGTGGGATTTCCATACTGTTGTCCATGACGGCTGTACTAATTTACACTTCCACCAACAGTATGTAAGGGTTTCCTTTTCTCTGTGTCCTCATCAACACTTGTTATCATTCATCTTTTTTGATAATAGTCATACTAATGGGGGTGAATTGATACCTCATCATAGTTTCAATCTGAATTTCCCTGATGATTAATGATTTTGAACATTTTTCATATTCCTTTTGGCCATGTATATATCTTCTTTTAAGAAATGTTTATTTAGACAATTTGCCCATTTTTTAAATCTGGTTATTTGTTTTCTTATTATTGAGTTTTTTGAGTTCCTTTTGTATTTTGAGTATTAACCTCATATCTTATGCATGGTTTGAAAATATATTCTCTCATTCCATAGGTTGTCCCTTCACTCCATTGATTGTTTCCTTTGCTGTGCAGAGGCTTTTTAGTTTGATGTAATCTCATTTGTCTATTTTTGCTTTTGTTGCCTGTGCTTTTAGGGTCATATTTATTGCCTAGACTAATGTCATAGAGCTTTTACCCTATGTTTTCTTTTAGTAGTTATACAATTTCAGGTCTTACATTTAAGTCTTTACTGCATTTTGAATTGGTTTTTGTGTATGGAGTCAGATGAGGGTCTAATTTCATTCTTCTCCACGTAAATATTCAGTTACCCTAGAACTGTTTATTGAAGAAATTATCCTTTCCCCATTGTGTGTTCTTGGTATCTTTGTTAAAAATTCATTTAACCAAAAAAAAAAAATTCATTTAACCACAAATTCATGTATTTATTTCTATTCTGTTTCATTGGTCTATGTGTTTGTTTCTATTTGAGTGCCATGCTGTTTTGATTACTATAGCTTTGTTGTAGATTTTTTAATCAGGTAGTATGATTCCTCCAGCTTTGTATCTACTGCTTTTGAATGAGCCACATGTACTTTTATAATCAAATATGAGTACTTTTCTGTCACAATACGTTTTTATTATCAAATGCTAGGAGTAGTCTCAGAACTTATTAGTTGTATGATTTAATTATTGTCAAAAAAGATGGCTTAAGAATGATTACTTAGAAAAAAGATTTTTGGAAGTTATTAAACAAAATCCTACATAGGGAACATATAGCACATATATTTCTGCAAAAGGTAAAATCATTCAGTTCCTTAAGTAGTAAAATTGAGAGCTAATTCATCTTTCAATATTTGACTGCGTGATGTAAGGCTGTGATAGGTAACTGGTTTGGGAATGCTTTATTTTACACTTAATATGCAGGATTCCATTATATTGGAATAAGTTATATGGTCAGGTTGAAGTAGGCCAAGAACTGATATCTTAAGTAAGATTTTGGCCCAGATAACTGGCCCTTTCTTGGCCAACAAATTTGGATGCCAGGCATGGTGGCTCATGCCTGTAATGCCAGTGCTTTGGGAGGCCGTGGTAAGAGGATTGCTTGAGGCCAGGAGTTTGAGATCATCCTGGTAAACATAATGATATTCCACTTCTACAAAAAATTTAAAAATTAGCTGGATATATTGATGAGTGCCTGTAGTCCTAGCTACTCAAGAAGCTGAGAGAGGAAAACCACTTGTGTTAGGGCATTTGAAGCTGCAGTGAGCTATATGATGGTACCACTGTACTCCAGCTTGGGGATAGAGTGAGATTCTGTCTCAAACTAACTAACTAACTAAATAAATAAATAAATAAAGGACTGTGATGAAATCTCTTCAGGTATGTGCTTTATTAAAGCCCATTAATTTTCATTACTGATCACCAACAAAACCCTACACTTAAGACCTCAGACAGCAGCACAAAATAGCTACACTCTGAATTTGTTTAAAAAAATATGACCTTGACCTTGAAATTATTTTCCATCTAATCTTCTCCAAAACTGAGCTATAATAAATTGCATTATGGAGGATTTCCTGAGGACCATGCAGTCATCCATTGTTTTAGGGCAGTGATTTCTAAATTGTGTACAATTGAACACTGATAACCTTATATGCTGATACATGGTTCTACTAAATTATAAAAACAAACAAAAATGGTTTAGCAGTGAAACAATAAACAAACAAAACGAATGAGAAATATTAAACACAGTTAAAGAGATTGCTCAAAAAAGGGTATTTCAGAGCTCCCAGTATGCTGATGTGCACTCTATAGCCTGTTGTAGAATATAAAGGGCTGAGTTTCACAAACCAATTGGTGTGAAACCATCTTATGATACTAGCATTCTGTGGATTAAATTCTGGAAAGAGTATTAGATGTTCCAAATTGTTCCTTTAGACTAAACCAGAATGGCATTCCTGGACCCCATTAATTTGACAGTCAGAAAACATATAAGTATTCAACTATATATCAGCATTCTTAACATAGAAGATGTAAAGTTAATATTCATTCGAAGCTAAAAATATGTCAGTCGCTGAACTAAGCACTTCACAAAACTTACCTCATTTTTTCCTTTCAATAGTTTTATAAAATCAATACTACTTTTCCCCATTGTACTGATGAAGCAATAAACTTTTCATTAAGTGGCTCCATAGTTACAAAACCAGGATTCAACCCCAAACAACATCATTTCACGTATTCTCTCTTAACCAGTGTGGTGCAGAGTGTGTATTATGGAAAACACCGGGATGCCAAAGACAACATTTTCTTTACAAAGACCTATGGGAGAAAATTGATACAGGTCTCATTTTGAAGATAAACTGCTTCCCTTAAACAACTTATTCGTTCTTATTTTAAGGATGCTGTGAATCTTGTAAGTCTTCATTTTTCCTTTGTGCTTTGCCCTCCATGAAATCTCAGAATCAAATTTGGAGATCACTTTTATTAACCATATATTGTCACATAATATAACTTTGTATGTGCTAATCTTACCTTCATTAATTTCCTAACATATTTTTAATGCTAATTTCTTCATTATTTGTTCTCTTGTTTGCTTTATGTATTTTGATAACAACTTCATATCTTAGATAAAAAACAAACTATAAGCAAATGCATACATGCCAACTTGTAATTTATGTTTGCATTTTTATGCTAATAAAGTCATTATGGAAAGTATAAATGAATCAACATAAAATCAAAACTTCACAAAACTTTGGGAACATGAATATTCAGTTAAATTTTTATTTGAAAAAAACATTTAGACTCAAAAATGTGGCATACTACGCACATGTTTAAGATTTATAGGTACAATCTTATCAAATAAGATAAACAAGTGGATCCCTTGCAAAGAAAAATGCAAAATCTGAGTGATCTGAGGTATATCCCAGAACATTTTGTGCCAAAATACATTTTTAGGCTTCTTATACCTGCAAATGATTCATATGCCAGGTAATTGCAAACAATTGCTGCTAACTCTGTGATTTCAATGACAGAGACAAAATGTCAGAGAACACAACAATTGTTTCAAATGAAAATGTCAAGATACCCATTAGAGAGGCAATGGAGCCACATGATAAATGTGAAAAGGTCAGTATTTTACAATACTGTCATTACACGTGATGCTGCTTTTTTTTTTTTTTTTGGCTTTTGATGAGGTACATATTATTTGCACAACTTGAAACATATTTGAAGAACAGATGTTGTAAAATATGTCTCAGAAGTCGTGGTAGATTATAGAACACATCATATAGCAAAGTTCTCCATTTACTCATAACTATGTTTCCAATATGCAAGGTCACAAACCGCATCACTATGGATAAGAATTTGATGTAAGGACTTGAAGTTTTCCTTTGGGATGACTAGTGCTTGGTGTGTTCTCAATGCATAACCAGTTAAACCCCTTCATCCTGTGTTGTCTTAATTTTCACCACCTATGACAATGGGAAGTTGCCATTCTTTACTCATCATGTTTGGTTATCTGAAATGTCAGAGGAATATCTAGCTCTGATACCATAATTTCAATATCCTTACTTCCAGAATGATTTTATGGTCTGTCTTTTTTTTTCTCTATAATCGGTGAATGCTTTGTAAATTGTGCAACAATGGCTTTAAAGAATTAAGATATTGTAAAGAACTAATATAGTCCCTTTACTCACTGGTTCCAAATGTAGGAATCTCATTCTCTTAACTGGTAAGAGAACCCTCAGAAGGAACACAAACCTGCCATCACCTTGATTTTAATCAGTGGGATCCATTTCAGACTTTTGACCTCCAGAGCTGTAAGAAAATAAATTTGTGCTATTTTAATTTACTAAGTTTGTGGTGACTTGTTATAGCAGTAATAAAAAAATAATAAATATGGGGTAGGGGGGAGTCAGCTCTCTACTCAAAACACTCCAGTGATTTTCCATCTAAGTCAAAGTGAAAACTCTTATTATAATGCCATACAAGATCTATGTGATCCTGTACACTACCCACCCCGTTATATCTCTTACACCATTTACAACTCTCATCCTTCTTGCTTCCTTTTCTGCAGGTAAAATGCCCTCTTCACATTTTCATGCATATGCCAGGTGTGCTCCAATCCCGCCTATGCTCTCCTATGCTCTAAAAAAGATCTTAACTTGTGCAGCTTCAAATCTTGAATTATTTTTGGTTGTATCACATTTGAAAAGAGGTATTTTCTGACCACTTTATTAAAAATCATAATACATCCATTTGTACTCACCTTCAAATTGGTACTAACTGATCAACACTAGGTTGATCACATGGCAGAAATACTCTCTAAGGATTAGGGGGATGGGGGAGCAAATCTACAACTAAAGGACACGGACACGGGGAGCACTAAAGGGAGGGAAGGGCATGCCTTTAACCTGCATTTCGGTGAGGCAAAGACATAAAGTGTAACTATAATGTTTGTACCCTCACAAAACCCTGGAATAATAAATAAATAAAAAAAAACTTATCTGAATTATCAATAAAATCAACCACATTATGTAAAAAAAAAAAAATCATAATACAACACTTCTTCCTAACACTCCGTATTCTCCCCCTGTGCTTTCCTTTTTGCAATAACGTTTATTATATCCTAGCATAGTAATTTGCTTATTTAATTTGTGTACTTAATTGCTAAAAGCTCTAAGAGGTCAAAGGGTCATATCTATTTTATTTAATGCTGTGCACTCAGTCCTTTGCACATAGTAGGTACTCAGTAAATATTTTTAATGAATGAAATAAATGACACTAATTTACACCTTTTACGTGAATTACTTGTAATTTTTCATGACTAAATTGACCCATATTTCTCAATAGAGCTATTGGAAACAACACAATCTCATTAGCATCAGGTTTATAAATCAGCTTATCTTTGATAACAGAAATTAATATTTTATAGTTTAAAAAGCCCTTTCTTACATAAATCCTTCGATCCTCAGAGTAAACCTATAAAGTGGGTATTATTTTTATCCTTATTTTATTGATTAGAAAATTGAATTTTGAAAAGAGTAAACTTTCCAAGAATTAAGTAGCAGAATATTACTTTAAACCAGGTCCACTTTTCCAGTGGTCTCTTTTTTTCTTCAGCAAACATCTTCCAGCCTCTGGCTACTCATATTGACAGTACTTTACCTTTACTAGTCTCAATTTTCCCTGGTAACCAGAAAAATTTTCATGAGTTTCTAACAAATTAAGGAGTGTTCACGTACTGCCATTATCAAGGGTAGAGTGTATTTCTTACAGAACATATAAGAAGTTGAAAGGGGAGTTGACCTACTCTACAACTGGAATGTCAATAGGGGCTTTGTGATTTTTATCTCATAAAATCTTCTCGAATTGAGATATTATTAAGCACCATTTTACAGAAATTTGACAATATAAAATCCTGGTGAGAAAATGGAGCAAACAGAACTATTAGATACTGTTAATTGGGAGTGTAAGTGATTCAGCCTCTTTGAAAAACAGTTTGGTAGCTTCCTATGATGTTAAACTTACATTTACCATATGATCCAGCAAATCCAGTCCTAGATATTTGCCAAGAGAAATTAAAACATCTGTCCATGCAAAAACATGTACACGGCAACCACATTTCCATCAACTGGTAAAGGGGTAAACACACTGTATTACATACATGCAATACAAAAGGATACTTACTCAGCAAAAGGAATAGACTACTGATCTATCTGACGACATGGATTAATCACAAAAGATTATGTTTTGTGAAATAAACTAGATTTAAAAGTCTACATACTATACAAGTTGAACATCCCTAATCCAAAAATCTGAAATGCTTCAAAATTCAAAACTTTTTGAATGTCCTCATGATACTTTTGCCTTTTGACGGTTCAATGTACACAAACTTTGTTTCATGCAAATAATTATTAAAACATGTATAAAATTATCTTCAGGCTATGTGTGTAAGGTGTATATGAAACATAAATAAATTTTGTATTTAGACTAGAGTCCCATCAACAAGATATCCCATTATTTATATGTGAATATTACCAAATTTGTAACAATTCAAAATCTGAAACACTTCTGGTCCCATGCATTTCAGATTAGGGATATTCAACCTACATTGTATGTTTTTATTTAGATGACATTTTGGAAAAGTCAGAACTATGAAGATCAAATACAGATCAGTGGTGGCTAGCAGCCGGAGGTAGTGAATGAATATTGACTACAAAAGTATATGAGAAAATTTGTGGGATAATGGCAAATGATCTTTGTCCTGGTGGTGGCAATCACATGATTAAGTTTACGACGAATCATGGAATTATGCCTCTAAAAGAATTAAATTTATTGTATGTAAACTATATCTCAGTAAATGAAAATATAAATTTTATCTAATGTGACAGAAAAATTAATTTTGCAGAGTTGGGATTTGAACCAGGACTGTTTGACATTGGGCATAGCATGGAATAACTCTGCCATGTCACCGAGTCATTAATTAAAACCTTTACTTCTTCATGAATAATTTCTTTCCATCTCAACCTTTTGTTTTATTTTGTTTTTACTCTAAAAATTTTCCTCTAATTGCATTTAGTGTTAATTCTTGAAGGAATAGTGTTTATACATTAACTTAGCTTACAGACTTAGTTTGAAAAATTTTGTATTTTAGACTGTTGCTTGTTTTTTTCATCATGGGAAAGTCAGCCATACTACCAGTATTTCAGCTTGTCAATTGGTAAAATTAGATTATTGGATGATATTTCTGGGATTTCTCCTGTATTTCTTCTGTAATTCTGGTAGGAGTACCTTTGTTGCTTGACTCAATACACTTAATTTATGGTTACCCTTTGTAATATGTTGATGTTTTGGTAGACATTACTTGGATTACAAGTACTGATATCCAATATATTTGTGACTGCCTTTTATATACTCGACTGGGCCTTGCACAATTCACATTTGAAGGAGATAATCTTTTCTTTTTTTTTCTTCAGTTATTTTCCCACATTCCTTTCTGTGCTATTTTTCCTTTCTTCATAGGCCACGGGCTATCCTGACTGCCATCTGAGAATATTATCTGTGTCCCCTTAATGGTAAAATGTGCATTAAAAATTATTCTATGAATGAACAAATTGTTTAGAGAAATAAATATTATATAGTGGTGACATTTTAGTCAATATTGAGGGAATTATTTGGGAACAATTTATTTTTTCAGAGTCTTTAAAAGTCAGACTATATAAGTGACCAGTTTTTACCTTAACCACATAAAATAATCCATGCTGAATGTCAGTGATAATTGCATAAAAGTAAATAATTAGCATTTGAAATATGCTTTGTAATGAAGCTCTTATTGCAAAAAACAAGGTTCAAATTCCATAGAATTCTTTATTTAATACACGATATCCCTCGTATAAGCTTACTTTTCTACCCTTAAAATCTGATCTTCAAGAGGAAGCTTATCCCACAAGGCATTCAAAATTCAGTGAGCAACAACCAAAATAAATAAATGGGACCTGATCAAATTAAAAAGCTTCTGCACAGTCAAAGAAACTGTCACAAGAGCAAACAGACAACC
>NW_012146190.1:1105405-1107344 GCF_000956105.1 Propithecus coquereli | reverse complement strand
AAAAAAAAAAATTCAGTGAGCTTCCTGTTACAGTTAGTGATCTTCTTCTCCCATCAGCAGCATTAGAAGTGTTTTCCATCTTTCTTTCATCCTAAAGTATCTCTCTGCCAAGAAGTGGCCCTTTTATTCTTCAAAAATATTAAGAATGACTTATTTATTTAGAAGAGAATTCACTTTTCTGCAACTGAAGTGGATCTTCCTTTATAGGAGTTCTTAGAGATGATTGCAGGACAAAGGCAGTACAGATGTTCTGGTTCTTTTAGAAATTCTCCAGGTTTACCAATTGAATCCTGTAAGCAGTATCCCAATGAATGCAGTTTAGAATTTTAGAAATGTAAACATAATTCAAAATTGTTCTCTATTATGGCACAATATTTTTAGAACCTAAAAAAATTTCACACTGTACAGATTCATTATGTACCACTAAGGTATAATTTTTTAACTTAAGGGTTGATAATTTAATCATTAGAAAGTTCTATGGAACATAAGGATTTTTCCTTAAAAAGTATATTTTAAAAAGTTCAAGGATTTTTAAAACTCTCCTTAATCATATGTATGCCAACAAAGAAATAAACTATGTTTTGCTGTTTATTCTTTCTCCAAACATATTGAGCTACAAGGATTGCCTTGATCACAAGTCATTTCCAAACACATCCCTGAATAAAGCTAAATTACTACATACCATGTATAGTTTGGCACTGAATCTGCATCTTTTCATGTTTGGTTTCATGACTTTAATAAGTTATAACTTCTTCATATTTATTTTTCATTACATACCACAACCAACTCAAGATCATTAGATGATTTTCTGAAGTCAGAAGCAAGTGAAGCAAAAGGAATAGTTATTCTCACTACTCTGTCAGACAGCCATGAAGTTGAAGAGCTCAAGAACTAACTCTTGGCCTTACTTCTTGTGTGAGAGAGATGAAGTCTGACATTCTTAGAACTCTCCCTTTAGTGTTCGACTGATATTTTGGTCTGTTCTTGTACCAGTAATACATTTTTAAAATGTGTCTTTTTGATATATCTTTATATCAAATAATGTGTAACAATTTTCTCTATTGTTTTTTTTCTGATTTCTTAAGTATTCATGAAACATCACTCATTTAACTTTCTCAAAAGTATTTTCAAGGTCTCTGTCACCTTATTTCATAGATACATTAGAATTTTTTATAGCTGGACATTTGGGTGGCTTATGGTTTTTTATTATGAGTATTGTTGCTATGGACATTCACATATGTCCTTTGATGGACTTGTGTTTTCATTTCTCTTGGATAAATACTTAGCAGTGAAATTACTGTATAATATGAATTAACGTACGTTTACATTTATAGGATATCATCATACTGTTTTCCAAAATGGCTTTACCGTTTTTCATTTCACCCAGCAATATAAATAGATTTCTTATCTTCACCAAACTTGATACTGTTAATGTTTTAAGCTTAGCTTTTCTACAGAGTGCTCAGTGGTAACTCTAATTTGTATTTGTCTGAAGACTATGGTGTTGAACATCTTTCTATGTGCCTATTGACTATTTTTTAATCAGTCTGCTTTTGTGATGTGCCTGTTCAAATATTTTGTCCATTTTTTTGTTATTGAGTTGTAAGAGTTCTTTATATATTCTGAAGGCAAGCCCTTCGTTAGATATGTTTTACAACAATCTTCTCCTTGTCTTTTTTACCTATATCTTTTGAAAAGGAATATTACTCAATCATAAGAAACGACAGTGATTTAGCACCTCTTACACTTTCCTGGATTAAACTTAAGCCCATTATCCAAAGTGGGGCACCACAAGAACAGAAGAACGGGATCCAATTGTACTCACCATCAAATTGGTATTAACTAATCAACACATAAATGCACATATCAGAACAACATCTATTGGATGTTGGGGAAGGGGGAGGGGGGAGGAGGGAGGAGGGGACGGGTATTTGTATAC
>NW_012146190.1:1098993-1104194 GCF_000956105.1 Propithecus coquereli | reverse complement strand
ATATTGAATTTCATTTGGTAAGTGTTCATTGCTTCCATATAGAAATACGGGGGATTTTGTAAAAAGACCTTTTATCCTGCAACACCACTAAATTCAATTATTATTAATAGTTCTGAAAGATTTCTTTTTTGTAAATTTCTTAGGGTTTTCTCCATACACAATCATGTTGCCTACAAATAATTGCAGTTTTACTTTTTCCTTTCCAATCTGTACAACTTTTCTTTTTCTTGTCTTATAGTACTTGTTAGGATCACCAGAACAATGTTAAATAGAAATAGTAAGAGGGGACATCTTTATCGTTCTTTCTAATTTGGAGTAGATACTATTAAGTTTTTCACCATTGAGAATGATGATGGTTATATTTTTTTATAGATGCCTGTAATTAGGTTGTTAATGTCCCCTTCTTTTCCTAGCTTGCTCAAAAGTTTTTTGCTTGGTTTGTTTTTGAGGTAAAAACTATATGCGGAAAAATTACCCATTTTAGTGTACAATTCTGTGAGTATTGACACATATATAAAGCTATTTAACCACCACAACATAAAGATATAAAACAATTCCACTGTCACCCCCACCCGCTGCATAATTACCCCATATCTTTTTGTAGTCAGTTATTCTCCAACTTGAGATGCTGGCAACCACTAATCTGTTTTCTCTCCCTATAGTTCTCCTTTGTAAAATGTCACGTAAAGAAGCTATACAGAATGCAGCATTTTGAGTCTGGCTTCTTTTACTTACATATTCCAATTCAGTTCATTCATGGTGGTACATGTATCAGTATTGTACTTTATTCCACCTTATTGCTCTGAATGTTCTTCACCTTCTTTTAAGGAGAAGAAATGGAAAATCAAAATGTCTAAATAACACTTTCAGGTACATTTAGCTAGTGAGTAGCCAAACTGGTATTCATATCTGATTTTGTTTCACTCTAAATTTCATGTTATTTTCCATGCAGCCATTCTGCTTTGAATGTGTTTGTGTGTGTCTTTTTGTGTGCATAGAGAAATACTTGGAAGTATTTTACCATGCATACATCATTTTAATAAGTGCTGTCTCTGGATGGTAGAATTTTAAATGTTTTGATTTTATTCTTCATTCCTTTATATATATTTCATTTTATAAGCCTGCATTACTTTACTAATCCATATATATCTATATACATACATGTACATACCTACTAGATATTGTTTAAATGACAATTAATTTTCTCATTATTATAAATTATATAGACAATAAATACATTCCATTATCAGAATCTAAATGAGACTTTCCATGCCAAGCCCTAAACATAAACATCTTAAGCAAAGATATTTAAAGTTGCCTCATCAAAAAAAATGTGTGAGTTCTGAAATATTTTTAACATATTAAAAATAAAAATGACTTGTCTGATCCTCATTACCAGCCCAGGCTAGACACTTCTGTTTCAGGTCCTCGAATAAAAAGTGGTTTCTTTAGCTCTTAACAAAATTCATTCTTTAATCAGATCCATAATTCATTTCTATTTTATGACATTTTTATGAGGGCACAGTTATTCTTTATTATGTCATGTCTAACAATTATATATCACAACCCATTTAATCCATCATCAATTTCTGACTTTTTTGTCCTCAAAATATTATTTGAATATGTCTATTTCTATTTCCATTGTCATTATCACAGTAAAGTCACTGTTATCTTTTACATGGATTGATTCCATAATGTCTTAACTGTTATTCCCATTTACACTCTATCTCTGCTTCAGGCTCTCATTACACAATATCCAGAGTCAATTATTGAAGCTACCACTCTTAGACTTAAAAGCTGACAGTGGCTCCACGTTGCATTAAGAATAAAATCCACACTGTTAAATATACCTTACAAGGACCTGTATGATCCAGCCACTAGACACATCACCAATCTCATTTTGAGGTCTTTTTGTCCCCTCTCTCTTCTCCAGCTGTGCTGGTCTTCTTTGATAATTTCAATGTTGTTAAATTCTTTCCTGCTTCAGTGTTCTCTGAACACATGTTTTTCTTCCTGCCTTTAATGCTCAGTCTCCAGGCTCTTCATTTGACTGGTTCTTTCTCAAACTTCGGACCTTGCTGCCTTAATAAAGCTTTCCTTTGCTACTTTCTGTAATTTAGTTTCCCTTGGCCACAGTTTCTCATATTATCATCTTCAAAGTATATCATACATACTAATTTTATGTTTATTCCTTTGTTCATTACTTTCCTATCCCTCTTGAATATAGATTAACAAGGATTGACACCATATTGGTTTGATTTACCAATGTATAATGTGTCTGGCACAAGCCTGCCATTTCACACAGCTCCATAGAGTACAGTGTAAACGATGCCCCTGTAGGACAATTCTGACGCTTAAGTCCTTTGTGTGTGTGCATATACACAACCATATATGTATATCCTTGCATATATACATACATGTATGACTAAGACATGTGTGTTGAATGAGAGCATGAATATGCAGTAATATGCTCATTTAATTACTAAAATTCAATAGTAACATACACAATTAACTTTTACATTTCTTAACTTATAAATAGCTGTGAATCTTCATCATAAGCTTGTATAAATAGAAACATGCTTTGTAAACTACAGGGTTATATTCATGATATCTTTTGCTTTTGAGGCATAAAAAGACTACCACTTTTCTTTGCTCCTGATTACATTAATAGATATCATTTTGTCCATAGAAAACTAAGGGTCAGAAATTCAAGGTTTATTGATTTCCAAAATCATTTCATCAAAGTGCTCGAGGTAACATCTGTCCTATCATCTGGTTTGAAACCATCACATCAAAACAGCTGTACATTCTTTGCTGATGTACATCCACCCTCTTTCAGCATCATTGATCATCCTATTAAGCTAATATACAGGGTTTTTTAAGTTAGAAAACTTGAGGGTCAGTTGTACACATTGAAAATATAAAATCTATTTCCAGAACTATTGGACATTGTCACATAACAGTTAGGCATGAAGGGGTGCGGACAAAGTAACTATTGGTATGTTTGATTAAAAATATAAATAGAACCAAAGAACAGCCTTTTTAGACACTGATCTTTAGATATTATGATCTTATTAAAAGATATCGAATGTATTGGATATAACCCAAATGAAAGACCAGCCAGTTCTAAAAATATTGTTGCTTGCAGGTACTACCAATGTTGTATAATCACACTCATTATCAATCAACAATAAAACATGAAAAAATTCAGAGGACATTAATTACCCAGTTCTATTGGACTTATTATTATAAAATTGACATGGACACAGCTGACACAGGGTCAGCTATTATAACCAAAGATAGCATGGAAACATGTATTTAAAGTATCTAGGAATTTTAGTTGTTCATTTTCATCACAAGATAATCAATATCCACTGTCATGAGGTCAAAGGAGATCCTTTTATCACTGCTACCAGACCGCAGGATACATTCACCATTGTATTTCTTCAAATCATTTATTTCTTCTGAAATCCTTACCAGTTCAAGCAATTTTCAAGATTTTTTATGACATGCTGTTTCTACAAAGATTTTTCTAATAGAAGATATGCAATCAGCAGTTCAACCTTCATTGCTAATGGTTCTATTGTCTGACAGATAGGTACAATGGTGGGTCCAAGTCTGAGACCCTTGAGCAGATTTAGGACACCTGTAATATCCAAAACCTTTAAATGCGTACTAAGTTACATCATCAAATTGTCTACATGTAGGGTATAATGCTTACTTTTGCCTAAAAAAGGAAGGGGGTACTATTGCTATAGGGGATCTCTAGTAAGTGCTCAGATAATTCTAGAAAAGAAGCACTCAATAAAGATGTTGGTTTTATTTTCTCTTTAGAAAATAACTAACATGTACTGAGTGTTTTATATGTGCTCATCTCTGTTCTAAGCATATTTATAGTGTTTTATGTCTTGTTTATCTTGTTTATACATCTTTTAGTCCTCATAATAGTCCTCTTTTACATGGAAGAAAAAAATCAAGGCCCAAGAAGTTATATAATTTCTTCAATGCACAAACAGTTAATAAGTAGTAGTTTGATATTCAAACTTAGAAAATATAAATCTACACATTGGTCATCTTTGAATAATATAAAAATTTACATGTTCTAACACCCGGAGAAATGAAGATGAAAATAATATCTCCTAACTCAATATTCTTCAAATGCAAAAGAGTGAGTAGAAATAAAATCAGCTACAAAGAACAAATTTTTTTTTTCTGCTGAATTTCTAGTATTCTTCTTACCCTGCTTCTCAACAGTGAAGAGACTCAACACCACATGACATTAAGGGGAGAAGAGGCAGGGAAACTGAAAGCAGAACTGCTGGAGTCACCTGTGCTCCTTCGGGCTCTGGCCGTTCATGCTGGCCATGGCCTCTTTTGGAATTAGGGGAACTATGCTGACAGAACGATTTTGCCAATTGATTGCCAATTTCTTTGCTGAAAATCTTCTCATCTCATATTGTGCTCCTAAAATGAAGTTAGATGTATGAGTAAGGAGTAGGGAGAATCAATGAAAAATGGAAAGTAAAAAAATAAATAAATAAATAAAAATAAAGCAAGAGAGCATAATAAAACACACAAAAAAATGGAAATAAAAAAGGAAAATTAACAATGCTCCACAATAAAAATAATTTTCAGGATATACCAAAAGTAAAATAATAAAATAAAATAAAATCTGTATACATAGAACTTAATCACAATGGGTTGAACTTTATTATCCATAACAAGAAATCAGAAAACTTTCCTGTAAATGTCCAGATAATATTTTAGGTTGCACAGGCCATACAATCCTCGGTCACAACTACTCCACTCTGCTGTTGTGAAATGAGAGCAGCCCCAGATGCTACATAAACAAATGACTATGGCTGTGTATCGGTGAAACTTTCCCTAAAACAGAGGGCAAAAGAAAAACAAAAAGGAGATAGACATGATTATAGTGTTACAAGGTCCAGAAAACTCCAAATAGGAAACACACAAAGCAGGCAGCAGTCCAGATTTGGGCCACAGGCCGTGGTTTGCTGATTGCTACTCAAAATAAATAGATCTTCTGGAAAAAAACAAATGGATTTATAATCAGAGAAGGTTACACTAACCTATCTCTAGCCCAAGCACACAAGACAATTTATTTTGTATTATACTTGGAAAATGCCATTTGAAATACAAATATATACATATGCCTAATTTTAAATTAACATATATATTAA
>NW_012146190.1:1095958-1098573 GCF_000956105.1 Propithecus coquereli | reverse complement strand
CACGTTGCCCTGCCTATAAATCCAATTTTAACATAAGAAATGTTCCATCTAGATTCAAATGCCTATTGTTATCAGTGATTATGACTTTTTAATAATATTTTATTGGCTTAATTTATAGATTTAAGAAAAGTGATAGTATGGTAAATGTGGGTTAATTTTAAAGCACTGACTTTTCATGTTATCTATTTACAACTTTGAAAACATGTTTTCCATTCAGAAATATTAATTAAACAAAAAGTAAATTTAAGATGATATTACAGAAAACAAGACAGAATATATATAATGAAATCACTTATTTTTCTAGCCTATGTGTATTGAAATTTTTCAATAAGAAATTAAATGACATGTCCAGTCAGTGTTATAAATATTCCTTGAAAAACATGTTTATAAATGATTTTCTAATAATCCATTCTACTGTTATATTCTAATTTCACTAAAGGCTCCCATGTTCTTAGATATTTGAAGAATTTTCTATTTATGATAACAAATCATTTTCTGATGAATGTTTATGCATATGCATGTGTGGAGGCTTCTTTATTTTCTTAGGACAACTTCCTAGGAAATAATTTATTGATTCAAAGGATATAAACTCTTAAGATGTTTTTATTCATAACACAAAATTGATTTCCTAAATGGGTATGCTAAGTCACAACAACTAAAGCCTTATAACTGCAGTTTTAAGATCTCATATTATAATTAATGGAAAGAATGTATCATTGCCAATTTAATAAAGCCAGTTTACATTATATTATTTGAATGTGTCATATTTATTTGATTATTAGAGAGAGAGAGGTCGAACACATTTTTCCTATGTTGAATGGCTAATTGTATTTCCTCTTTTATGAATTGCTTTCCCATATCTTGTTTTGTACATTGGGGTTAACAACTCTACCTTTAAGAATTACCAAAGATGTGCTTTGATTTACATTTCATCCGGATATGTTTTTTATTTTAAATTTCAAATGACTTAAAATAGGACCCAGAAATGTTTGTTTTTATTAGAACCAGTCATAGTTGAAGAAAATTTTGTGACATACTGTTCAAGCATTTATTAATAACATAATGAAAATCTAAAAGGAATTAGATTATTGTGTTTTGGTTATTAGTGCTTTTTCTATCCTAATGCCTACGGTGTGTTTTTGTTCTTCCTTGAATTTATAAAATTTGCCTAGGACATATCGACTTGTGGGTCTCTATTTCTTACTTTCAACTGGAAAAAGATGAGTCCTCTCAATCCACATATTCAATACTACTTTTCAGCTGATGTAATTTTCCTGCATATACTTCATTATTACATTTGTTTCATTTATTTATTCTCTCTCACTCTCTCGTTGTCATTGATAGATTCCTATGATTATTAGGCATAGTTTTGTTCTCTTTTCACCAGTGGGTTATCATCTCTTCATTGTTTCCTCTCTTTTTACATTTTTATCTGCATTTAGTGATTTTTATAAGTTTGTTCTGAACTTCCATTTTTACTGCCTGTTACTTGTTATAATATTTGCTAATTAAGAATAATATTTTTGTTTTCTGTAATAATGTTATTCACACTATGATTGACAGAGTAATGACCACCCAAAGATGTCCACATCCTAATCCCTTGAACATGCTACTTTACACAACAAAGGGGACTTTTTAGATGTGCTTAGTTAGGGAACTTCATATGGGAAGTTTATCCCGGATTATCCTGATGGACCCATCTTAATGATACCATTCCTTAAAAGAAGAGACTCTTTCCCAAGTAAGGTTAAAAAGATATGTGATGATAAAAGAAGGGTCAGAGAGAGATTTGACTTGACTGGCTTTGAAGATGAAGGAAGTAGGTTGCCATGTAGGTCTCCCAAGGGCTGTGAGAGACCTCTAGAAGTCAGAAACGATAAGGAAAGAATTCTCTCCTAGAGTCTCCAGAAAGAAATGTAACCCAGATGACACTTTGATTTTAGCGCAGTGAGACCTATACTGGACCTTTGATCTCTAGCACTGTAAGGTAAATTTGTATTGTTTTAAGCCACAAAGTTTATAGTAATTTGTAACAGCAGCAAATGAAACAAGCACATACAAAAGTATGTTCTTTCTGGATATATTCAGAGTTATGCTCCTCTCCTAAATTTTTTAAAAATGAACCTAAAGATGAAAGTATTTATGTATGGGTTGACCTTGGCTTCATTCA
Organism: Propithecus coquereli; assembly: GCF_000956105.1. Taxonomy (NCBI): domain Eukaryota; kingdom Metazoa; phylum Chordata; class Mammalia; order Primates; family Indriidae; genus Propithecus; species Propithecus coquereli. The sequence goes on along the minus strand of NW_012146190.1, from coordinate 1,096,403 downwards.
CTGTATGCCTGTCTGCTGTTTATATGCGTTTCTATAATCTATAAGCAGATGCATTTGATCAGATCAAAGTCAAGCATATAACATGTATTTGTCTATGGGTTTTATGGTGATATCTATATTTAAATACCTCCTTGACTTTCTGAGCTGATGGATTACATAAAAAAAAATTACAATTACCTGCATACATCCAACCATAAGCCTGTGTTAGCTTCTTCCTGGTTTCACACCAGCTACATACTTTAGTGACTGTATAACCTAGGATACGATTTGCAGACACCAATTATCATCAAATTTCTGACCAGTTTTATAAGAGTTTCAATCTACTTATGGATATATAAGAGAGTAGTTTTGAGTAAAATGATGAGGAAAAAGACAAGAAATTTATCTGAAAAAATTTTTAAGTCATCCCATTAAAAAAAACAATGGCTATTAAATTTTCTGAATG
>NW_012146190.1:1094290-1095908 GCF_000956105.1 Propithecus coquereli | reverse complement strand
TATATAATTTCTCCATTGGTCTTCTGCACATAATAACCATTTTCTATGCTTTTCTCCAATTCTTATGACTCTAATTTATTTATTTATTTAATTTTGGTATTACTGAAATTGGTTAAGACTGGAACATGTATAGAATTTATTATAGAATAGTTAAAAAATTTAGAAAATCCTAAAAGACAAAATGTAAATAATGTTAGCCCACAATTCAAAGGTAACTACCTTTTATATTAGTATATTATTATATAACTTTCCAGGTATTTTTAAATATCAAAATCACATTGTTTAATAATCCAATTTGTCTGCTTAATATATTAAAGGTATTTTCCCAAATTATTAGTTTTAATTTAGATTGTAGTAATTCTTTAGTATTACATTGTATACATTATATATGTGGTGAATACATACATATAGATATACATATATTTTCATATTTATTTAACCAATCCCTAAATCTTTTACATCTGAACTGTTGGCAGTCAGCAGAGGACACGTTTATTTCAGATTTTGTAACTTTTTCTCCATTCAATTTGCTAAGTGCATGTGGGCTGCAGTGGTGATGCCTCCCAGGTTTTAGCAATGGGTGGACTGACTTCTAGTCAAAACATCTAGCAGTGTAATAAGTTATTTCCTTTTTCCTTGTTTTGATAGATTTTATTGTTTATTTTTCTTTAGTGTGAAATTGAGAGTAGTTGTGTCAAAAATTATTAATCAGGCCTAATCCTAAACTTAAATCTGTTCAAGGTAGTTTTACTTATGCTATTATTAGGTGGTAGCACTGAATTTCATAATCTGATAATAACAGAATAATAAAATTTAGAACTAGAAGACACATTAGAAATTACTCATTCACCACTTCCTATCTTTGATCTGGATACAGAGAGGCATAGAGAGATGTCATTTAAAAGTTTACAGAGCTATTTGTTGGTAATATTAAAATTAAAATTTATATCTCTTTTTCTTCTAATGCACTAGCATGAGAAAAATAAAACTTCCCTGACTATTCCATTTATAGGTCGTTTGCATATATATTTCTGTCTGACTCGATCTTCCTACTCATGGTGCACTTCCAGACCGATGAAATTCAATAGTGAGCTTTTCCTGTGATCACTTTGATTGAAGAGCTGTCAGATCTTAATGTCAAAGGGCTTTTTCTTTTTGGAAAGAGGTATATACTATATACACTCTCACCTGATTTATGCAAAAGTCTTACTTCACTGTTTGGGTAGAACTCTTTGTTTTTGTTGTTCTATGTTCTCAAAATTCTGTGGGGCCAGTGGAATTAGTTTTTACCATGAGAAAAATTGTTACTTGTTCTTCAGTATTATACATTTCACTGCTAATCTATCCTACAACTTGGTGTAATATCCAATTTTATTTTTACAGTGCAATTTAAAACATGTTTTATTTTAAATTTCAGTTGGGAGAATTACATTTTTTTTGTTATTTATTCCATATGTTTGTGATCATTGGGACTTAAATCATTAACTGCTATCTTGTAAGAATCATTTGAAATCTAAGAATTCTTTTAAGTCTCTTAAAATAAATTTCTTAAACTTTTCTTCTAAAAACATGAAGTCAAATGTTGAAGAGAAAAAACAAAATAAGTCTGCCTCATTTT
>NW_012146190.1:1089215-1094235 GCF_000956105.1 Propithecus coquereli | reverse complement strand
CACTAGAATGTCTATAGCAGCACAATTCACGATTGCAAAGATGTGGAAACAACCCAAGTGCCCACCAATACATGAGTGGATTAATAAAATGTGATATATGTATACCATGGAGTTCTACTGAGCCATAAAAAAAAAAAAAAAAAAAACAATGATGAACTAGCACTTCTTGTATTATCCTGGATAAAGATGGAGCCCATTCTACTAAGTGAAGTATCCCAAGAATGGAAAAACAAACACCACATGTACTCACCATCAAATTGGTATTAACTGATCAATATTTAAGTGCACACATAGTAATAATATTCATAGAGTGTCCAGCAGATGGGAGGGGAGAGGATGGGATGAGTATATACACACCTAGTTGGTGCAATGCACACTGTCTGGGGGATAGACACGCTTGAAGCTCTGCTCTGACTCGGGTGTGGCAAAGGCAGTATATGTAACCTAAACTTTTGTACCCTCATAATATGTTGAAATAAAAAAAAAAAAATACTTCTGCCCAGCCAAGGAAACAATCACTAGAGCGAACCGACAACCTAGAGAATGGGAGAAAATATCTGCATTCTATACATCTGATAAAGGGCTAATAACCAGAATCTAAAAAGAACTCAAGTGAATCAGCAAGAAAATATCAAAGAACCCCATTCAAAAGTGGGCAAAAGACATGAACAGAAGCTTTTTAATAGAAGATATACGAATGGCCAATAAACACAGGAAAAAATGCTCAACATCTATAATTATCAGGGAAATGCAAATCAAAACTACACTGAGATATCACCTAACTCCGGTGAGACTGGCTTTTATCAACAAGTCCCAAATCAACTGATGCTGGAGTGGATGAGGAGAGAAATATACATTTATACACTGTTGGTGGGACTGCAGACTAGTTCAAGTTCTATGGAAAGTAGTATGGAGATACCTCAAAGAGCTAAAAGTACAACTACCATTTGATCCAGCAATCCTAGTACTGGGTGTTTGTCCAAAGGAAAAAAAGACATTTTATAAAAAAGACACTTGTACTAGAATGTTTATAGCAGCACAATTCACAATCACAAAGATGCAGAAACAACCCAAGTGCCCATCAATACATGAGTGGATTAGTAAAATGTGGTATATATATAACATGGGATATTACTTAGCTTTAAAAAAAATGGTGAACTAATAGCTTGTGTAACAACCTGGACAGAACTGGAGACCATCCTCTCAAGTGAAGTATTGCAAGAATGGAAAAACAAACACCACATGTACTCACTATTAATTGGAACTAAATGGTCAACACTCATGTGTACATATGGTAGTAAAATTCAATGGTTATAGAGCAGGTGGGACGGTAGAGAGGATGGATAAATTCACACTGAGTGATGGACACACATAACTTCGACTCGAACTGTGCAAAAGTAATTCATGTAACCAGAACCTTTGTACCCCCGTAATATTCTAAAGCAAAAAAAAAAAAAAAAAATCCATGATCACGGAAAACAGTCTGTTGTTTTTCATGCTTATGCACCAAAACAAAGAATGGTGTAATTAAATTTTGAAAAGTAACTGGAGTCTAGCGCAGTCTTAACTCAGTGCACACAAGGGAGGAAACTGATTTAGTGTTCTTAAATATATTTACCCTTTGAAGGATATAAAATATTCAAAATGGAGATTTCCTGTGGATATATCATAGATGAATATTTTAAAGTTGTCTTATTGTTTTTGTTCCATGTCCAGATACATGACATAGAATCTGATTATATATTTGATTTCCTTGAGACCTGACATTCGAGAAGGTTTTCCTGGGATAACAAATGTAAGTATTTCATACATGGTAAAAGAATATCCAAGTGTAAATGAACAAGTTGTTTTTCTGATTAAAACATAACTCTGGTGTGGATTTGGATCATTGTAACACCAATCACTCTACATTACTAATAGAGCTGGAAAAATTTAATGTTTTTCATCTAATCTAGCTTACCCATTCTGATTTATTGGTAATGGCTGTGTCGATGGGTATTTTGAGGTCATGTCAAGTGCATAATGTAAATGCAATGATTTATTTGCAATGTTACAATGAGATAGGAAAGGATTGGCAGAATACATAGCACACATTTACCATTGCTGTTGTACGCCTCAGGGGGTCGAGGGCAAAGGAAGAGCTGTCAGGCACACAGGCACTCAATCAGTAGGTGGGGAGTAAGACAGCAAAAGAGAGGCCTGCACTGAAAAGCCTTTATTGAGGTCCACGTTGTTGTCTTTCCTCAGGAAGCTCTAATTGGCTGGTTTCAGCAAACAGGTATGAGTTCCTAAAGTCATGCTATCCATGTGTGGTATGGGGGTCCGTGGGGAGACAAGTAGGCTGTATCTAGCTGTTTTATTGGGAAGTGGAAATCAGGAGGCCGTTGTATAAGGCAGGTATCTTGATTGATACATTGAGAAACTGGGAGGAGGCACAGAGCTGGAAACTGTGTCAAGGATCACTAAGTTTTATGTGTGCTATGGGAAAGTCAAACATATTCAAAATACATGCAGAGACAACATAAAATTATAGAAATTCACTGCATTGAAACTCTAATATTCAAAGATATATCTAAATATTTTATTCACATATTTTATATAAAAGAGATAAGTTCATGTATGTTTAGAGATTATTAATGTAACTAAAAAGGCAATTCTCATAGCATGGAGTTCTCGAGCAATGGAGAAATATAATGCCACATATATATATACATATATATATAAAACTAATGACATATATGTATATATATTCATGTAATTATTCATTTGGAGGTCATTTAAAATGACCAAGTGAGAGGTTAGAAGAACATCTAATTTGTCCTATTTCCTTTCTGATCACTTTTAAACTGAGAGCCATTCAGGCATAGGAAATATCTTATTCATAATTTTTCCCAGTACCTAGAGATCATTAGGTACTCAAAAAAGTTTTTTCATGAACAAAAGAAGAATACTAAGGGTTATCTGTAAATCAGAAGCAATGAAACTTCCTTTGCAAGAATATTGAGAATTTGCATGAGTGATAATTTGTAAAACATCTACATAGTGCCTGGAATGTGCATTTTCAGACTCAATTCCTTGCTGAACAAAGGATACTAGGAACTTTAAGCTCTAGAGCAAGATTTTCCATACTTTCATGTGCTTAAGAACTATGCGAGGAGATTGCTTTCAATAAATATTCTTAAATATTCCAATTCAAGAAAGTAGAATAGAAACCTAGCTTTTAAACAAGCATAACAGATGATCTAGATACATGAACAACATGCACTATACTTTGCAAAAAACTGATAACTAGAAGGAATTGTCTACTGTTAAAACAGTTTAAACTCGACATAACAACTTACAAAACAATAATATTTAGAAATGTAAAAAGCATAATATTTAAAAAGCATATTGCAATTTGTGTCCATAAGCAGATAAGAACCCATGGAACTAGACAAAGAGTTGCTGAATTATTCCTGTTGATCTGTGACCATCTGGTAGTGGGGATTAAGAAATAGTCCTTTCTCCATTAAATAATGATGCATTATCATTGCATTTATCCTCCCTTTTCCCCACATTGCCTATACATGATAGGATAATCACTCTTCTCCCAGCTTCAGTACACGTAATGTTTCTCAGAACACAATTTAGAAAATTCGTAAGATGGGACTTGTCCTCTTCTCAGAATTTACAATTTACACCAAAGAGTTTGCAAAGTTGTAGGATTTGTGGGCTTCACGCAGAGCACAATCTGACGCTGTGTTCACTTTCTGAAGTTCGATAATGGTTTTCCTTCTAAGAGCTCCAGGCACTGAACAATTTGCTTTTAAATTGCATAAATCATTTTCCAATGAAGATTTCTAAATGCCCTTTGAGTATATGAGTGGGAGCACAGGGAAGTAAAGAAGAGTGAAAATGGAGGGAACAGGGAAAGAAGGTATTCAGGGAAAGAAAGCAATTACAACGTCAAATGACTAAAGGCATCATGAATTGCCTAATGACTTCATTGCTGGGGTCGTGGGAGCTGCTGATCTTGGTGCTGAAAGTAGACGGATACCTGGTACTGTGAGACTTTTTAGAACTATGGCTTAGACTCAACTGTGTTGTTGTTCTTAATACCACTCTGGAGTTCCTTTCCCTGGCTTCTCCCAGTATTATGATACAAATTTCTCATATCTAGACAAAAACTAGGAATCTTTGTTAGCAAAGCCCCCTAGTCAGGCGAAATGTCTAGCTTCAGTGAGATAAAAAAATAAATAAATGTATCTGTTCTGCGTATAGCATAACCCCGAGAGTTGAACTGTGACATTTTTGTGCAGTAGTTCAAAGTGGGATTTCCATGTAAATTCAAGTCATTTTCTTAATTTTTGAGGTCATTTCTATCTTACAAGCTATGCTTTAACAGTCACAGGTATTGGTGAGGTTTCTAGAAATTAACTTGGATGAGATTGGGAAAATACCATTAGTTTTTATATAATCATTCTTTACTATAACTTTCACCCCTGACTTAAAACATATGCTGCTTTTGAAAATATTCATTAACCTTTCACATGATGTATAACTAGCTTTATCACAGTGGATTAAAAAAAAAATCCCACTTAGAGTTTTGAAAGAAAGACCCAGTGGGAAATACACAAATGGTAAACTCTACCGAAGGACACAAAAAGGCCCATAAAACATCAGAAGGGTTATAGAGGTCTACGGATTTTAATTGCTGTGTGCCATTGGGCCCTTACAAAGCAATCAAGCAGGCAATCTCCAAAGACAGTCCTGCCATAATACATTTAACAATAGAGTTCTCACCCCATCGGCAGACTAGGGTTTATGAAGGTCCCAATAGCAATTAATGACCTTGTATGATGGGGTGGGGAGGAGTGGGGGGGGAAGACAGAGAGAGAGAGAGAGAGAGAAAGAGGAAGAGAGGAAGGGAAGGAGGGAGGGAGAAGGAGAGGGAGGCTGAGACTTAAATTGGCTCACTTTTTGATGCATAAGTATAGAAATGATAATTTCAAGAGAAGGGAAGTAAAAGTGAGAGTAAGGG
>NW_012146190.1:1074297-1088220 GCF_000956105.1 Propithecus coquereli | reverse complement strand
AGAAAGAAAGAGAGAGAATTTTTTGTGAATTACATTTATAGCCCTATGGATTATTAAAATTTGGAACTTTGCCCTGTCCCTTGCTTTTGCGGGTTAGACTGAGGTTATCCTTATGAACTTCTAACATTGAATTCCGAGTATAGTGTTTTACCCCCTCACCACAAATCCTGGCTTAATAGAAAATAAAATCTATTTCAGTTTGTCCTAGACATTACTTTTGATACTTCTCATTTAATTCTTGCTTTTGTCCCCCAGCATGCTTTGTGTCTGCTGAAGAACAATTTATGATACAGGGCAGATATTATGACAAGCACAAATACTTCCCTTAAAACTCATCACCAAGGAAAAAAAAGTTTCATAAAGGAAATAATCATCACATAAAACATCATTCATCTTATATTTTTGTCTAATTGATGTCTTAGTACTGCAGGCCAGCTCTCACATCAAAAGAGATAACAATGATGTCAATAATAATAGCTATCTTTTATTTTGAAAACCTGCTAAGAACAAAGCTCCCTTTACAAAGTGTTCTAATATTTATTTTTATTTAACCATTGTTTAAATAGCATTTTAGTTTCTGAAGGTAATTTTTCATAAACAATCTCGCATCTGTATTTTTTTAATGTAAATAGCTCTATCCACCAAACTTCAATTTACAACTGAAATTGACAATAAATGTTCTTTAAAACTCTAACATTCAATTTGGCAGCCCCACCAGAATACCTTGATCTAAATAAAACAATGTTTCTTTGACCCTTTCACATCCAAAACTCCAAACTTTTCAAAGGCTTATTTCATTCTGAGTAAGAACTAACCCTGACAGTGGCCCAAGAGGACACGCAAGGCAGGAACCTTGTTGCCTCTCTAATCTCTCTTCCTAATTCCCTCCCAGCTCACCTAACTCCAGCCACACAGACCTTTGTTCCTCTTGGAATAGGTGAGGATTCAACTGATTCAAGGCCTTTGCCCTTGCTATACCTTCTCCCTGGAAGGTCCTTAAAATGTTCGCTCCACTCCCACAATTTCTGTCTTTTCTGATTCACCTTTCTTTTTAGCTAATGTATCACTCTCTGCCATACGCTTTACTAAATTATTTATTTAGTGTTTCCCTACATATAAGCTCCTTGAAGACCAGAATTTCTGGCTGTTTTGTTTACTACTGTATTCCCCGAACACAGGAAAATTCTTGGCACATTGTAGGAGCTCAGTAAAAAATTATTGAGTGAATAAATGATTGAATGAACAGCCTCGTTCAGCACAGAGTTTTCTTTAGAGACAAACAGGTCAAAATGAGCTCCAGTTTTCACTTACACCCCATAGAATCCTAGAAAAGACCCTGGGAAGGATCCAATTTCTGACATTTGGCCATATCTCTCCCCTTTCCTCCCACCCCCAGTTCTCATTCACATCCGCTGCTTACTCTCTGTTACCAATCCCCATCCAACCACAAAATCCTTGCCCCTAGCCTGTGTACAGCTTGTCTTTCACCCTTTCACTCTGCTCTCTACTCCTCCATCTTGGTGATTTAGCATTACCAAAAAAACCAATTGAGTTGGCAATGGCTGGTCTAGCCCATATAGGTGGGGTCAGGAAAAAAGAAAACAAAGAAAAACAGGAATTGTTTTTAGCAATGAGAGGAGAGAAATGAAACCTTGCCAGGAAGAGAAGTTATGTTGTGGTATGATTTTCAGTGCCTGTCTGTGTGTGCTTAGCCATGTTAAAGATGCATCTGTTCATCAGTGGTCACTTCAGGAGTGTTATTTTTATTAGTATTATCGCAGGCAGTTAATTTTTTAACAGGAATTTGGATTCATAAATGTAACTTAAATTGTCTTCAAATAAATCAAATTATGACAGCATTGAAATAAACTTTCTTGTGTAGCAAGAAGAGCAGTAGACGAGAGCTTCAAAATATACATTCAGGATGTGAGGACGATCTGGCTGCGACATCTGTCACCCCATTGATTGCCAGGGTTGATTTGGCTGATCTGGCTGACTAGGTTGGTGTCCCCTTCCTCCCTCACCACTCCATGTGTGTTCCTCCCAAAGCTGCATGCTTGGTCGAAGAGGACGACCTTCCTGATAGAGGAGGACCATTCTTAGGTCAAGAGTATATAATTAGCTGTGCTCCCCTTCTAGAACCTCTAAACAAACTCTTAAAATACACCTTCATGAATGAAGCTGATGCTGGTCACTGATGGAAATATGGCACTTTCGCAGTTGTTGTAAAGCTGTTTACAATCTAACAAGGGAAGGTGACCACAGATGCAGCTATGTTTCATTTTTTCAACACATATGAAATCAACATTTTTGCCTATCATGTATCTGTTAACCATAAAAAAACAAAAAATTCTGTAAAATAATTTAAAAGGGCTTATTCTGGGCCAAATGTGTGTGATGGACCAGAGCACATGGCCTCAAGAGGACCTGAGGGAATGTGTCTGTGGCACATTAAACATTCATGGAGACAGGAATTACACGTAAGTCCCTAAGTTAAAATGTGGAGGGCCGTACATTGGTTTGACCCAAAAGGGGGTTGGGGGATCTCAAACTGGAGGCAGGCTGACAGGTTATAGGTAGATTTAAAGGTTCTTTGATTAATTTGTAATTGGTTAAAGAAGCTTTGTCTAAAGATCCAAAGGCTTAGAATGTTTTAACTTAAGGATATCTGTTAATCAGAGACAAGCCACCAAGTGATCTGGTAAGTAAATCAATGGCCTACAGGTGTGGTTTAAGCTTTATCTTGCATAGCCTTAGGACTGTTAGTGATTTAGCATCTCATTGTCACAAAGCGTATTTCCAGTAATGCAGGGGGGCATAACGAGGCATGTCTGACCTCCCTTTTCATGGCTAGCAACTCAGATTTAGGGTTTTTCTGGAGTCCCCTTGGCCGAGAGTGGGTTCATTCAGTCAGTTGGGGGACTTAGGATTTTATTTTAGTTCACACAATAAAATTATGACAGCAAAGTGTACACATTGCTCAGTGTGTATTATAGAGTTTAAGTAGTTAAGAGGTGTGTCTGTGTGTCTGTGTGTGTGTGTACGCCCAATTCGAGTCTCCACAGGCTATCACTCAGGCACAGATATCTATTCTTCCCAAGTGATTCAAAGGTTATGTAAAACTGAAGTTTAGGAATATATAATCCAATTAAGGAAAACAAAATGGCCCTGCAATTAACAAAATAGGAAATTCAGTTAAAACCCTGGCATATGCTATTAAATGTTACTGGATGATTATATACTAGACCATGCCACATACTAAAATATGCCACAAAGTTTTGCCGCAGTTCTAAATATATGGAAGAAATGATGAAGTTAAGCACAGATTGTGAGTAGGGGGTCATCTTGTGGCTCTGCCAGCCTCGATAGTCAAAATTGTTTCAGAAGAATCTATATAGATTGAAAGTGAAGAGGCCTTAGACTCAACTTGTTCTGATGCAGAAATAGATGCTATTTTACAATTGTACAGCCAAATGCATGCCATAATGGGTTATAATTGATATTTAAAGAAGTGTTTTCTTCCCCCCCTTATGGGAAAAGTGCTCTTATTAAATTATTGGCAATTTTGAAACAAAAAATAATAGTAGTGATAATGGTGTTTTCAAAAATAAATAACCCAAAGTTTGTTACTTTACCTGATCCTCATCCTCATTTTCTTTCCAACTAGTAACTATTGGAGGGCCACATGGCTCAATCCTTGGACCTCTTTATTCTTTCCATACTCACTCCTTGGGTGATCTAATTCAGTTGTATGGTTTTAATTATTTCTGTATCATTTAGGATGGGCTAGGCTATGATGCAATAACAAATAGCTCCTGTATTTCAGGAAACTAAAACAGCATGATCTATTTCTCACTCATGCTATGTCGCTGTGAGTCAGCTGGCAGTTATGTTATAAGTTGTCCTCAATCTGGGACCCAGACAGATGGAGCAACCACCATCTGGAGAACTGTCAGTAGACAATGGCAGGAAACAAAAAAAATAAGGAAAGAATTCTTGAGACTTTCATATTGAAGTTAAATGGTCTGGCCTAGAATAGCTTCCTCTTATACTTATTTTCAAGTCCCCACTAACCAGAGGGTGTTACGAAATGCAATCTTATCATATACCTGGAAAGCAGAGGACTGAAAATATCTGATACTAAATGTAAGAATAAGGCAAAAAAAGGAAGGTCGACAGAGCCTGAATGCAGCCATTTTGACCAATACCAGACCCTAACCACCTTGAAAAAGGAAGTTGCCAGCAAGCTGCGGGCCCGGGACCACCCGAGGATGGAGGATGGATGAATTTCTAAGCCAGATATCTTACAAACTGTTTCCTCTTAGCTTTCCGTGACATCAGTTTGTGATTAACCTTTATGGCCTGAACTCAAGACAACACTGGTCACATACAGCTGTTTCCTAACAGGATTTTGGAACATTTAAAAATATTACCATTGCCCCATAAAGGGTTCCCTGCCTGCTCAGAAGAGAATCCCTACTCTCTCTGTGGGTAGGATCTGTTGTCTGTCACCCTCAATAAACTCTGTCACTAGTTGGCTGGCACTTGAATTCTTTCCTGTACAAAACCAGAAACCTACTTGGTGAATTTAGGGGACCTTTCTCCCTTCCTTGGGATAGCCCCTGCATCAATACCACGTTATCTGTTTCTTTCTGATGACTCCATAATTTCAGACTCCAATCTTTAGAATGAAACTTCTACTGAACTCCACGCTCATATATCAAATTTCTAAATCCACATTTCAATTTGAAAATTTAAGAGCATCTCAAATTCAGCATGTTCAAAGAAGAATACTCAGAGGTGACTCCCACACCTATATGCCTTTCTCCTCTAAGCTTCCCTGTCTCAGCAAATTTACCATCGTTTACCGATGTGCTCAGGCCCCAAACGTGGGGTTGTTTTATACTCTCTCTTTTCTTAAAAATCCCATATTCAACTACCATTAAGCTCTTTTATCTCTAGATTCACAATTTTCCAAAACCAACCACTTTTACTATATCTCTTACCAACTATTTATTCGAAATCACTACTTTGTCTTACTAGGACCACTAAGGTGGTCTCCTAATTGGCCTCCCTGCTTTTCCTAAAAACTATTATTCATACAGAAAATGAAATCATTTTTTAAAATCACAAACTAGATCATTTCATACCCTATTTATATCACTTCAATGACTTCCAGTCACTTTTATATTTAATTTCAAACTCCTTACCATAGTCTTTAAAATCCTCATTATCTCACGCATATTGAAAATCTGTTCATCACCCAGTGGCTAGAATGATCCTTATAAGATATATTTCTTATCATGATACATCCCCTCTTAAAACATTCAGATGGTTTTGTAACACTTAGATAAAATCCTAAGTTCTTACCATGGCTTTAAATTTCTTTGTCGTCTTGTCCCTGGCATTCTCTATGGCAACATTTTACCATTGCCTTCCTCACTTACCATAATGCATTGTACCAACTTCTTCGGTGCTTGTCAAACTTCCTATAAACCTTCTGACATTAACACCATTGTCTTTGCAATTTTTTTAACCTGAAGCTTTCTTACCTAATCATCTGCTTAAGCATCACTCCTCACTGAAGCCTTCTTTCTCTGCCTGCTATCCAGTGTAACATTTCTCCTATTTTCCTCCACAACACTCCATCTCCTTACCCTGCTTCTTTCTTGAAAATGTCAAAAAAAATCATGATTTTTAAGGAAGATTGAAGGAAAAACAAAAGATCATGAGGAAAATACAAGAATAGCTTCCTTGCAAAAATGAATAAGTGCCTTTTTGATTAAAGGGCAGAAGATGCTCCATTCCTTGTTTTTATGCTTCCTTAGGGACATCTCGCCACCCACTGAGCTGCCAGGGCTTCTTATACCCGTAATTTGGGTCCTCCTTTGCTTTATAGAAATCCTGTAAAAAGAACAGTCTTCCCTCATTGTCTCTATGGTCTCCCTCTCATTCAATCCACTGGTTGTTTTATGTGTTTGCTATGCTCCCGATTCTGCTCACACTGCCCTGGTGAAAGTCACTTTCTATTAAATGAATAATTAAATGGAAGTCCTGTAAAGTTCCCTTTTAACAAATTTTTTTCCAAAAGGAAAGGAAGTTTTTTTACTAATCAAATATAAGAGAATAAGAGAACAAGTTTTAATCACAGCTACAGTGGTTTCCTAACAGACTTAAACAGAACGTTTCCAGAAAAAATCCAATTTGATTTGCATTCAAATTTCTTTTCCCTCAAGCCTATATTGCATAAACTTCAGTTTGGATTAATGTGATCTCCTTTACATAAAAGGCTTCTCCTTTTACACAACACTTCAAAATTATCATGTTATTAATAACCTCAAAATATGTTGATGAGGGTATGATGAGCACAAGAAACATTATATACAATTTGCAATAGATCTACATAGAGATTTTTGTAAATGAGACAGCGCGAACTTTGAAGACAACCATAAAAGTAGTGAGGCATCAAGGAGAGTACTACTTCAAAGTCTTGAAATTAAAGTTATCATCAGGTTCAGTAATTTCCAAGATTATTTAAACGTTCTGAATAATCACAGCATCACAGAAGCAAATAGAAAAGATTTTGAGCAACTTATGAGTAATGGGCTTAGGTCACATCCTAAAAGAGATTAAATTCCTTCCTTTAACCTAAGCTGTTAACCAATAGGGTTATTATCAAGTTGGATGATTTGTTCAGGTGGCATTTATTGATTTTTTAGAAACACACTAATTATGGGTATATCTGTTGGTGAGTCTTAGGGAAGCATTTAAAACAGATATGAAAACATAGTCTCCAATCTCACTGAACACACACACACATGAATACACACGCACAGACACACTCTCAAGATATAGTATGTTCACGAAGCACAATTACTAAAAATCTGAGATTTCTCAGAAAATATATAGTGCATGGTATCTATAAGTTTAATTGGAATCTTGTTTTAGCTGAGAAACTTAGCAACTAGAAAGTTAATAATAGAAAGTGATGAAGAGAGTAAAAATAGCTAATATCCATATCCTACTGGTGTCTTTATAGACTGTTTTGACATAAAAAAAATTAGCTAATAAACTCGATAAAATAAAATGTTAGAGGCTAACCTCACCCAAAATGCTTCAAAAAATCGAATTTTAATGCAATATTTCTTGTGGCTTTGAGTTTCCTTATTCATTGCATTTTGCTAGTTGCATAACTCTATTAGGTTGTTCTGCACAGTGGTTAATAGCAAGGGCTTTGGAAGCAAACTGTTTGAGTATTTTGTCCCAGCTTTACTACTTAATAACTTACTTAGACACTCTGTTTTACTTTTTCTCTTTATTTATAGGAGATAATAATAGTATTTATCTCAAGAGGTTGTTATAAGAAGTAGATGAATTGACAGTCTATAAAGTACTCAGAATAATGTCTGGCACTTAGTAAATATCTACTACATGTTAGCTATGATTATTATTTTAGTTATTAATAATTTCAAGCAGTTAAATATTAAACCATTATTTGATATTTTATGAATTCCTATACTGATAGAAAGGTATATTAGCTACTCAATAAATACTTGTTGTCTGAGAGAAGCAATGGTTGAAATTGGTCGTGCTTCCATTTTATCACTTCTAAACTTCAAGCCGTAAGTTATTCATCTGGTTTAAAGGTGTAAATTAGAGTCAACTGCAGGAAAATATAATCCCTCTAATTCAATCACTCCATTTTAGTGTGAAAATATAACACAGCAACTGAGATCGGAAGAGTAACCTAACAGTAGCTCCAGCAGAAGGGTTTATTTTAGTTAGCTTTGATGGAAGATGTTTTTGGAAGAACCAAATGGAAGAGTCTGACTCAGAAAAGGGAAAAAACATATCATGCCTGGTTGCTCAGTAATCCAGGAAGAATTACTCAAGTAGGTTTAAAATATCATGTCTTTTAATAACTTTGTAA
Organism: Propithecus coquereli; assembly: GCF_000956105.1. Lineage (NCBI taxonomy): Eukaryota > Metazoa > Chordata > Mammalia > Primates > Indriidae > Propithecus > Propithecus coquereli. The sequence continues at coordinate 1,080,290 of NW_012146190.1, read as the reverse complement.
CTCATTGTACCTTTTATGGAAAAAAAATAGCTATAATTCACTGAACATTTACTATGTTCTATACTCTGGTAATTAAGCACCCTCAATATTTTATCATACCTACTCTTTAGCTAATAAGATTCCAATGTTAAAAATATGATAAAACTAAAAGAGAATTCAAATAATTTGCTCAATGTCACACAGTAGAAATTAATAAACCAGTATTTGATTCTAGTGAATCTATACTTCTACTCAGGATGACATTGACCTCCATTATTTAGGTGGTCCCTATTATTCCCTGGAAATTTTGCTCAAGTAGGTAAAATAAAATGTATTAGCTATGTGCTTAGTCATGTGTCAAGGAGCTGTGGAGTTTATAGATGATGAACTAAACATCATTACTTTGAGGTATCTACATTATAGTATGAAAGTAGGTGATGTTGCCGAAAGACTTCTGCATAGGAAGAAAGCAGAGTAAATCATAGATTCCTGTCTTATTCTGAGTAGAAGAGATTCCACAGCCGACTATCATCTTCTTAGTAATTCTGGTCAAACCACTCCTTTGTAAAATGGAGTGATTGAATTAGAAGCTTTCTATACTGTCTTTCAGATCTAAAACTCAATGATTCTACCCTCACGTTACCTGGTCATCATTTGTACATTTTGCTTTCTAATGTATGGAAGGTAAGTTAAAGTTGAGAGTTTAAAGAAAGCTACATAAGGTAGGGGGATTGGATACCCAAATGGGCAGTTTACATAGTCATGAAGCTGCATGATTCCACTGAAGAGTGTCAGTGTTTACTTTACAATAATGCTTTAGAAGTGGTTATAAAACTGAGGGAACAAACCATTGTGTTCCTTCCCTCTAAGTGTTTGCCAGCCAGGCAGAGGGCAGTACATACAATGAATCCATGAAGCTGTTGCTAAGGTTCACACTCTAAATGAATCCATGAAGCTGTTGCTAAGGTTCACACTCTTTGTCACATGGAAAACTTACAATAATAAACACAAAGATGAAAATAAAACCTTAAAAATAAATTCTAGAGATTTCTTTCTTTCCTTCTTTGATTTTCAACCTTTGCTCTGAAGGGAGACATTACCATTATTTTCATGGGCAGTGGAGAGAATGTTTATGGACTATACAAATGTGCTTGAAAATATGGTTCAGAACAAAGAATATCAGTGTCTCTATGAGGGAGAATCACCTTCCAACCAATCTAAAGCCAATACTCTCAACCTTTTTTGTTTCCTTTGCTTTTCAAATACTCAAATATCATGAATAACTGAATAATCTTTTTTACTAACATTTCAGATTTTCAGTTTCAAGACTAAAGACACTGATGTCAAGTGGTGTCTGAATTATGTGCTTCCCATTCTCATCACCATCCCCAACCTAAGAAATGGGTAAACAAGTAAGGCAAATTTTTAGCAAACCTCCTAACTCTTTCAAGTATTAAGTCTCAGTTCCCCTACATCTCTTGCCCTGACACTTATAATTTGCTGCAGAGACATTGTATAGTTTGCTAATTAGCAGTTTAATGTATACCTGGAAAGACTAATCTACAAATGATAAGTATTCTTTCCCAAGATAGAGCTCATAGCCAACAGCTATTGATGATAACTCTTATTGTGAATGATCATTATATTTAAAAGCAATGTACATAGAGCACAGTCCTCTAAATTGGCAAAAGATATCAGGAAAATATTACCCTGGATTTAAAATGTAAAGAGAAAAATGTATCAGATGAGATTAGCTTTTCACATAAATGAATTACCTTGGCATATAGTCTGTTTGTTATTGGTGGGAACGAGGCTTCTTCTGAATCTGATAAAAGCAACAGCAGTGTGTTTCTGTTCCAAGAAGAATAACTAGTACAAAGAAAGTTGTATATTAATCAGTTGTATTGTACCTAACTGTCTGAAATAATGATATAAACTGGAGTGAAGATACAAAAAAGGTGACAAACTAGACAATAATTTATTGTTTTCTCTGAGATGTCTGGGAAGATGCCTTGACTTTCAATGAGTTGTGTTAATTATGAAAAAAACCCTACAATGTTCGAGTGGTCAATTAATAGAGATAACTAACTTAATCGACATCTCCTAACTTGTAATCCTATGTCCACAAAGCAATAGCCTGAATAATAATTGGATTTCTAATAAACTTATGCACCAGAGGGAAATATTTGCTTAAAGTATTAAGATTTGTTTTATATATCTATCTCTTAGTTAACAGAAACATATGTCATTAGAAATTAATAAATCAGAATTTTAGATAGAAAATTTGTTCATAGGTGTTTTGTTAGTGCCTCTGAGCTTGAACCTGCATAAATGAAAAAGTGTCTAGAGTCATGGTGATCTTATTAACATACTATATCTTCTGTATAAATCGGCCAGCTGGGCACCCTCTTTTGACATTACTTTAGGAGCAAATACTTCCCTCTGAATCCAGATAAAGAAATATGGTAAACATCTACACGATTCCAATGTCAGCTTGATTTACTGAAATAGGCACTGGAATGTATTGTCAGACAATGAATTGAATATTTGAGATAAGAACTGCCTAAAAACATTCAAGATGAATGCTTACCATAATGAACACCTAGAACAAAATGGACATCAGAATATTCCTGTCTGAGACTTAAGTCAAAACACACAATTCATGCTTGGCATCGTAAGCACCCGATACATTTATTCATGTTTCACACACACACAGACTTTGTGATCAATTTGCAAAGTTAACATGTGGAGTAAGTGTTTCACGTGTGACTAAGTATTCTGAGCAACAAACTTGTGGTATATGTACTGTTTTCTGTAATTGAGAGGAGGTGTGCTTTTAACATAATCCTCATGTTTTACTATTTTAATAAATATTTTTTAAAACTAGTTTATGAGACAATCTTGAGACTTTTATAAGTTTAAAAATATCCACCTAGATGTATTCACATTCTCATTGATAAATGACTATTTTTACCTCCAGACTGAAATTTTTCACCTCAATATAAGTCTATTACTGAAATTCAAATTTAGCTAGGGATCATATATGTGTTCAGTATTTTGGTTCCAGATAATAAGAATACCTTGACATGAATACATTCCTGTATTTTATATAACGGTTATTTACAAAGAAAATCTATTTCCCTATTTTGGTAATTTTGAACAAATTAAAGTAAAAAAAATCCCAACTTACCTATCTAGATAATAGCCATTTCCTCTTTTTTCTTCATCCTCTCTTTTCTCATGATTGAAGTCACTTGTGACATCTCTCAATTTTGCAAACCTAGTGAATCTTTTAAATTGTTTCTTGTCCTGCCAACGAACATTTCATTATTTTCTTCATTGTATTAATGGAATTTTAACATGTGTGTTATTCACTTATGAATTTTAGATTTATTTCCATGAACAAAGCTATATATTTTCCCATAAAATACATACATTTTAAAATAGAACAAGAATCAAAGCTTCAAAATTCAGAGACAGATTTAACTTATTTTTAATATAAACAAATACATATTAAGAACTTATATTTGAGAGTAAGTTTTTGTCATCATTTATCATTGCACTTCATGACATTTCTAAAAGGTATGACAGGGAAATATCTGCATTTTATAGGTAAAAAACCGGTTCAAACAGGCAGAGCAAGTCAATAAGCTCACGTAGACAAAGAGGTAGACAGAAAAGGCAAGGATTTAACCTCTTAGTTCTCCAGCGCTTTTTACAGAGAGCAATCAAATATTCCACAAGGTGTCTAGTTCTAATGTTCACATATTTGGTGAAAACTGAGTACAGAGGAAATTATTTTGAAATTTCTCTAAATAATCTATAAAGTATAGCACTGTATACATGATTCACTGTGCACAACCCTGTCAATATATCTATCAGTTTGCTAGAACTTAAAACTAAGGCAATAAGATAGAATAGACATGAAATATTTGACTGAGATATGAGACTGGGAAGCCTGTAGGACTGGTGGAAAGTTGCATAGAAAAACAAACAGACAGATAATATGCTTCACTAAAGTCTTATATTGAAGCTATAATAGACTTCAGAATGGAAATTAGGAGAAAATTCCAGGGAAGACCTGCTTAGTAAAAGCTTTGAATGGATTTACTAAAAGAATTTCATCTATGCTCTCTACAGTATGAGGGACAAAGGGATCAATGTTTGTCTCACATTGAAAAGTCTGAAGGGCCATAGACAGGATGGCCAACAACTAACTTGTAAGTTAAAGAAGAGGCAATTGCACTGGGTTTGACCTGCACTCTCCAATTCTGTTTGGCCTAAGTGTGTGTCAGTGTTTCCTTTGGACCAGGAGAAAAGTATAAGCATTAGAGGGTTAGTGAAGGAGCTGCATTTTGTTCTGTCCTTTAAGGGGTACCTGTCCTCTACCAGAAATTGGATCCCTCCATTCCTAATGTCTTCAGAATAATTAAGGTAAGAAAATGAAATTTTAGATGAGAGGTCCCCAACAGTGGAGAAAGGACATTCCAGATATCTCATGAGATTAGGCTGTGTTTTTCAGAGCACAAAATTCAGCATATGTTAACTGGAAGTTTAGGTTAAAAAAGTTCTATGAGTCAACAACATTGGAAAAAACAGTTTTAAAAAATCTCTCTCTTTAATGTGTAATGCATATTAGTATATTAGAGATTCTGAAAACTCTTGGGGTAAACACGCTTTATTTTTCTTTAAATCCATCATTTACAAATGATTTCATTGAATATGGACTTTTCTATATACCAATTAATATTGTATGTCTGTGTGTATATGTGTGTGTGTGTGTGTGTGTGTGTGTGTGTGTCTGTATCTCCTTGGAGTACAGATTGGATTGAGAAACCTGGTTTAACATTCTCTTCTTTTTCTCTAAATTTCAACACATTTGCAAAAGAAAAATGCTTTGCAAAAGTCGTTTTATAATGTATTAGTCACAATCATACTGACTACACTTCAGTAACAAATAAATCCTGAGATCTTAGTGAATTAACTCCCAAAAGGTTTATTTATCTCTCATATCACGGTCTGATGCTTTTCAAGTGGCTCTCTTTGGTGCTTCCTTTCTAAAAGTGACTCAGGGATCTGAGTTGCTTCCATTTATCCATCTTGTACTTCCATCATTTCACACTTCTTTTCTTCAAACCTCAAAGACAAGAGAGAGGAACATGTAAACATCATCTCATTCTTACTTGCCTCAAACCAGAAATGGCACATCACTTCAGTCCTTCTCACATTCCCACTGGCAAGAACTTAGTTATATGGTTCCCACCTAACAGCAAGATAGGCAATGTAATCTTCCTTTGTGCTCCAGGAAAAGAAATGATGTGGCTAACAAATAGCATTTTCTCTGGCACACATCATAAGTATTTTCACAACAACAGAAAAAAAGAGGTAGTAAGAAGGGGCTCTCATGTTTGCATACTGGTTCTCCATTGCCATTTCTGATATTTCCATTCATGCTTACGATGCATTCATTCATTTAGTTGACAAATGTACCTGAATGTCTACTATGTGACAGATAGTAGTCTGGGCATTAGGGTTGCATTGGTAAATATTAAAGGCAAAACCCTACTCTCATGAATTTTAGAATAAGAAAATGTTCTTCTTCCCCCTAAATACTCATTATTTTCATCTACAAGGCAGTGTTTGAGGATAGCTATTACATATCTGTCATTGTGGTCAAAATATAGTATCTTGACTTCTATTTAGAACATAGATCTAAAAGAAAGACTGTTAGACTTTAAATGAATATGTATTAAATGGCTAAATTTATCTTAAAATCCCCTATTACACTTCACAGCATGTTTTCTTTTTTTGAAAAGTTTCAAAGAAACAGAAAAATCACAGTGATATGATAAGCAAATGTACGGGAGTGATTTAAATTTTTAATCATTTTACAATATTTATTTATATGGTGCCCATAGGTGCTTTATTATGGAATCTTGGTGGAAGAATCTGTTTTATGTGACAAAATACTGTGGTTGAGAATTCTTTAATCCAAGTGGGTCAGCAAATTCAGT
>NW_012146190.1:1072611-1074162 GCF_000956105.1 Propithecus coquereli | reverse complement strand
AAAGACAGAATTATTGTCCTTATGGTATGTAATGTAGGAACCCTCTGAAGGTTTGCTAAACATCAGCTGACAAGAAGTAGATTAGCAGGAGAAAAGGCATACAAAATTTATTTTAATGTCCATAGCATGCGGAATCGCAGGAAAATGATTACCCAATAACCCAATGGGGTACAAAAGTTTATACACCATATTCACGGGGGAAGGGGAGATAGGGAAAATGTGGCAATTTGAAAGATAGTAAAGGAATTTTATGGGAAATTAATGGACTTGGAGGATATATGATGGCCTCGGACAAAATCTGGCCCACAGAGCAGGCAATGGCTGTGGTAAATGATTCTCTTTGAAATACTAAATGGTACCAAAATAGAAGACATGGTTTGTGGCAAAAGTCCATCCAGGGGTGTTGACGGGCTGCAGTGTTTCTTCCTGTGGTATGAGTTAAGTGAAGGAAAACTCAGGGAAGGGACCAGAAGCATTCATTTTCTCTTTTGGAGGACCTGGAGTTTAGGAAGATAAGAGAACTTCAGAGAACAGATTCGTCCTGTGCTTCGGCAGAGTCAGAGGATTGAGAGACAGGAGGGCAGAGCAGGGCAGAGAGACCTTGAGGCCGCTTCTTTAGTTCAGCATGTCAAAGCACCGTATTTATGGTGTATTGATTTCTAGGCCCCAACGATAGTAAGGAATTAATAAACTTCTGTTGATTGAATAAAGAAACATCAAGAATATTCAGCAACTTATTTTTACATAATCAAAATACATTTTATTAAATTGTAACACATGTGCAGAGAAGCACACAATAACAGATAGGTATTGTGATAGGCAGAATTCTAAAGATATCCACCTAAGATTCCTGTCTTCTTGATATTCAATCAAAACTAATCTGCTGTGAAGGGACTTTGAAAAGCTAATCAACATCACAGACCTTAAAATAGGGAGAGTATTCTGGATTATATAGATGGGCCCAATATAAATAAGTTAACCTTTGAAAGCAGAGAAATTTCTCCAGCTGGACTGACTGACCTGCAGGAAGAAAGGGAGGCAGAAGAAATCAGACAGAAGAGAAACTGAGAGAGATTTGAAATGGGAGAAGGACTCAATCACTACTGCTGGCTTTGAACATGACAAGGGCCACAGGTCAAAGCATGTGGGTGGGCAGCTTTTAGAAACTGAGAACAACTCCGGACTGATGGCCAGCAAGGAAATTGAGACCTCAGTCCTACCACCACATGGGGATGATTTTTGTTAACAACCTGAGTGAGCCTAGGAACAGATTTTGTCTTAGAGCCTCCAGAGAGGAATGTAATGGGCCTACACCTTGATTTCAGCCTTGTGAGACTATACACAGAAAAACAGCTAAGCCTGGACTTCTGACCCCTATAAACAGTGAGATAATAAGTCGGTGTCATTTGAAGCCATTAGTTTTTGGTAATTTGTTACTGCAGCAATAGAAAAACTACACAAATTCAAAAAATTATTGCACAATGAATACACTTATATAGCTATTATTCAAGCCAAGAAATAAAACCTGTTCCTATCACTAACCACGTTTTG
>NW_012146190.1:1061336-1071836 GCF_000956105.1 Propithecus coquereli | reverse complement strand
TAACATGTCAATTTGGTACATTTTTGAGGATTGTTTTCCCTAGAAATATAAAGATAGATTTGTAAAAATGATACATAATAAAAAGAAGAGAGAGAGGAGGAGGGGGAGAGGGGGCTGAGAGAGAGAGAGAGAAAGTTGGACCAAGAAGAAGCGGTGAAAGGAATAATTTTACATTTCTTATATATTTAGTAATTATATATGTTGGTGTCATATTTAGTAACATAATTCATTTACAAGTAAGACAACCAAGGTCGATATTGCATATCTCATCCTTAGTTATACTACCTAGCATGGAAACAATTCTTTGGGTTGTAAGCCATTCTTTTTTAACCTATTTATATGCGTGTTTCATTTTTTTGGAAATGACAAAGCAGTTTCATTGACATAAACCAGGGTTCTTAGTCTCAGCACTATCAACATTATGGGCCAGATAATTATTTGTTTTTGAATCTATTGTATGCACTTTGGAAATTTTATCAGCATTCCTGGCCTCTACCCACCAGATTTCAGTAGAATCCCTCCCTCCTGAAGGGGAGAAAATTGCCTGTTTGAGAACCTCCAGCCTAAATTGTCAATTTTTAAAAGTGTGTCATTAACAGTAGTCTTTCCGAGTCTGTTATTCAACTGCCTATTACTACAGTGAATCCGTGAGCCTGAAAGATCTCAGCATTATGAAGGACTGTAGTAATCTAGAAGAGTGTCGTACATTTAAAAAATGCAGAATACATAATCTTTGTTTTCCAGGATGCACCCACATGAGAGAGAGAGAGAGAGTATGTGTGTGTGTGTGTGTGTGTGTGTGTGTGTACAGTGACCGATAAGAAAAACTATATCCATGAAAGGATTCAGTGACCATTTTTAGAAGATGGTGGGTATGGTCTGGCCACTCAGAAACCTTGTGTGAAACTACCAAGTATATTCTACCAGTTGCCTGAGGAAATACAAGGGAATACATACTTGTTTTGGTTAAAGAGCATATCTATTCTAGAATTTGAAAGGAAACTAAACAGCAGTTGAGTGCTCAATCCAAGGGGCCAGATCACTGCCTACTGTTTCCTCTTGGAAAGATTCCAGGTAATATTTGCACATTTTAAGGATTTTGGATTTGACTAGCTTAAATAATTAGAGGCTGGAGCCAACGCTGCAAAAATATTTTCCCAAAATGAACAATGTAAGCCTGTCATTTTTAAGAAAGAACGTTTGCCGTTATGGCACACATCTTCCTTAGTTGTTACATAATAGGCTTATTCTTGGAATTGTGCTAAAGATTTAACGCCACAGCTTCACATGCATAATATCTGACACCAGGGATTCCTTGTGCCTTCTGAACATGGCTTAGATAATGAAAGTTTATGAAAGAGGATGAGATGTCTCTATTGTGTTATTTTCCCACTTGCCATTCTTCCCTGACAAGAGTAAACAGAGCACTAAATGAATTGCAGCTATTAATTTCTTGATAAAGGAATAACACTGTAATAAGACCTGCCTTGCTTTATCATCTGAGATTCCTGTGTTTCGCATATGTTCACATGCTTGCAATCAAAATCCCTCATTTGGAAATGCTCATAAAAGAAGTATCAAATCCATCTCTACATCGAGAATGAAATATGTAAAAATCAGCTTGGCTTCTTTTTTGCTCTCCTGTACACTGATTTAGACATCATTTTTCAGGTATGTACATATATCTCTAAAGTCCTGTGTAACTGTTCAAATGTTGAAAATAAATGAAATAATTATTCTTGTTTTTTTTTTAAATAATAAAACAACCTTTAGACCAAATGTGATGCATTATATTGACATAACAAATGTGGACATTAATTAAAGAGTAGCAGAATCCAGCAGAGAAGTTTGCCCTCCATCTGCTTGACCTGAGGTAATAACAATGTTCCATTAACCCAAACTGACAGATTTTCTAGGGTTTGTCTTCGTCTCCAATGTTGCTGCGCCTGGTATGAATAACCATATGCGTGACATCATCTATAACATGCCATGTGGAATAAAATTAACTGCTTGTGCATTTTGGTTTTTTGTTCTCATTTTGTGTCCTGTCTTCCTCCTGAGCTCTGTGCTGTACGTAGCCCTTCATACTTTTCCTACATCACTGCCCAAGCACTTTCCAGTACAAAGTACTCAGGACCTGTTTGGAGGCCCAAGTTCTGATCACTCACATTTGCCAAAAGGAAATTAGATAAAGCCATAAGACAGTTGCACTGAGAAAAGAGCCAAACTAGCAAAAGTGAAATGTGGCATAGTAATCATTAGGGTTATTATTTAAGTCAAATATGAAAGCAGAAATATGTTAAACCCACCATGCATTCTGTACAAAAAAAAAAAAAAAAAAAGAACTTACAGAATTTTCTAAATATTAAATAATAAATTAGTGGGATGGGGGAATCTTGTCCCAGAACTGAAACTTAAAATCTTTGAATCTGTTCATATCCAGTATGTATTAGTTAACCAAGGGAAATGTTTTCCTCTTCCATCTCATTACAGATCAAACATCAAAAGGTTTCCACTAGAAGCAGGCACCCAGGAGGCATTTTGCTTTGTCACAATACAGTATTCACAGCCTCCCTGATAGGAGTGCTAACTCTCTTGGTAGTCTTAAAGAACAACAGTGCAGTTATTTGTTGTGCTTCTTCTTCTCCTCCCCTGGAATTGCTGCTTCACTGTAATAAGTAACATTCCTTCCAATTATCCAAGCTCCTCAAGTCCACAGAGCTGACCCCCATGACTTCAGAACAGACTCACTGTTTAGAGTCATTAATCGAAGATTATAAACATGGAGGGAGATTCATGAGAAAGGGATGAACTCATGGTTCCTGAAGAAAGACAATGGCATGCAGTGTTTTCTCAGAGGCTTTGTTTGTGTGTGTGTGTGTGTGTGTGTGTGTGTGTGTGTGTGTGAGTGAGTGATGTGTGTGTGTTTTGATTTTAAATCCTTCCTCTTTCCTGAGAGGATTTTTCCCCTCATCATTTCAACTGCCATTATCCTCTGGCTTGTTGTTAGTCGGGGTGGTCAGCAGCACCTATTGCAACTGGTGTGTCAAAATGCCTTAGCTTTTCCCCCAGTCTTGCCTGGACAACAGAGTCCAGAATGCAACATCCTAATGGAGCCGTGTAAAAGATGAGCAGATCAGACTTGCAAGTTTTGCAACTAGCCAATGCCAGAATTTAATTGCAAATTTCTTACCTCTCTTGTAAACCTGTTTAATGTTTTTTTTAAAAAAAATTAGAAATGACAGTGAAACACTCTCGGTGATTCTGTGTAAGTCAGAACCACTGAGCTATATGTGAATGAATTTAAGGCGTTATACTTTGATACTAGAGATCATCTTCAAGGTTTTGATGTTCCCTGATCTTTCTCTCTTCTTGAGTTCTACAGAGGCTTTTAATTTTAATCTCTGGAGGAAAAGAAGAAACTGCATAAAATAGACACCTATAGTCTATACTGTTCTATTTATAAGCTAATGTGTTAATTAGGAATCTTGAACTCTTTTTTGCGAACTTAATATGTATCCAAGTCTTTCATCTTCACCAGAGATCTCATTAAATCTTTGGAGATCTCTTTAGAAGTCGAAGAGAAACAGTATCCCTGAATCTGCATGATTTTGATACATTACATAGGAAATTAAAACATTCTTTTTGTTGCTGGAATTGGCTATAGAACAGACAGCATTCTTTCCTCTTGGTCTGGAGCTCTGATGTCAATATGAGCTAAAATATTCTTCCCTCTATCCCCAATCTCTGCTCCTTTTGCTGCCTCCTTATAAAGATTATACTTACGCTTAGCGAATGAAGAAAGGAATTAGTGATGCTCTCTCATTTCCTGTCTTCCCACAGATGGTGATAAATTCAAATTCAGACTCCATTAAACCTGAGTAGAGCAACCCAGCAGGTGGCTGTACTAATGGAAAATCTTGGCTTTGGAATAATGGGAATTATAACCGACAGCTCCTCTACACCACAAAAAACATGATGTATCCTTATTGACAGTGTTGCATTTGAGTCCAGAAGGCTGATCTGATAGTTCAGTCCTGGCACAACGGAAGCTGAAAGTCCCTTGGGTGTTTTCCTGGCCACACCACTGTAATTTTTGTCATCTGAACTTTCTATTACAATTCATTTTACAAATCTCCTGTAAGTTGAAGAGAGCAAGAGGAACGGAAGGGAAGGAAAAGAATGAGGGGGCATTTATTTTGCCTACAGGCATGCTTTTATTCTTTTTTCTTGGTTTAAAGGACAAATAAAGGTTGACACACAATAGTATTTCTAGCCAATTCAGTATTTTTAATGCTGACATACATGGCCCAAGTTCTTTTAGTGATCCCAGACAAACTCATCAGAGGGAATTTCTGTTTAAAAGATGTCTAGATTGCCCTGCAGGTATAACGCCTGATGTTCCCCTAGAATTCTACAGGAATCCTACATTTGTATGCATTTTTGTTGTTGTTATTATTGTTCTTTTCTCTTAGCTCCATCTCCCTTTTTAAACTCCAACATGATATTTGCCAAAAAAAAAAAAAAAAATGATTTGGTCACACTGATATGAAAAAGCATCTGGGTGTTCAAATATTCAGAACCTCATATTTTCACTAAGCCTCCAAGTCTCTGAAAATATAACAAGGAGTTATCAAAATATTTCATTGTATTCACCATCTGTCAGGAGTGTAAAAATATTATATTAAGATTAATAATCATACTTTGCACTTACTCAATATAGCATGTTTCCTCTCAAGAACTGTTAGTACTTTACAAAACTGAACTGAGTCATTGTCACTTTTTCCCACAAACACTCTTCTGGGTTAAAAAGAAAGTGGGGAAAAATTCAAAGGACAGGTAAACATTGGAGATGGGCTGGAGGAGTCAATATTTAATTCAATACATAATTTATTTCTTCAGTTAATTATTCTCACTCACTTTTCATTCTGCAACTTGTTCAGCAGGACTTTTTTTGTAAACAGTTAAGGAGCTTAGACATCCTGCTTTCATTGCCCAGAACTTCAAAGCTTAGAAATCAGGCTGTTAACTAAAAAGCACATCTACTGCTTACAAACTTTCTGGCACAAGGTAAAGGATCTCAGGACCTTGGAAAATAATACAGACTGGAAGAATCTGTAACAGAGTGGCTTCTGCTATTGCTATCTTCTTAAAAATTATTAATTGGAATTTTATATATATGAAATAATCATATAATTCCAAAAGATGTATATATAACTTTTACCACATATATAGGGCTCCCATTTTATATGGTTTTCATCATTTCTAATCAATTAGCATGTCTTTTTTATGCTGTTAAGAATGAAAGATCCACCTTAGGTGTTTGTTTTATATGGATATCTCCACCTAAAATGTGGACTCTGACTCCCTATCACATTGAAGAAGAGGCAGGTCACAGCCAGAGAGCAACTTGCAGAGAATGTTACTGCAGAAATAATTATTTATAACTAAGCATGTCAGAAAAATAAAATGCTAAATCAGAAGAACTATGAAATAGTATCTTCAAACGGTTTCATCATATAAAAGCATTAACCCAAATGCACAGATTGTCCGCAAAATCCAGGAAGACTCAGATGAAGTCACAAGGCAAATGTAAAAGACTTTTAATTGATTTCCCTATTCATATTTTAGAGTCTACCACTGTTGCCTTCAGGCACAAATTGCTAGGGAAACAGGCATGGGAAACTTAAAATGCCTGATGATACAAAAATATTATCAATTTACATTTAAAATAGCAGCAACATTTACTGCTTAGCATGTGCTGGGCTCTGTTCATTATCTTACTTAAAACTTATCTGTTAGTATCCCTATTTACAGTAGAATAAACAGAGACTCTTAAAATTTAGGTCACTTTATAAAGATTATTCTGCTTAACTGGGGATTGAATTCAAGTCTGACTGGCTCCAAAAATGTATTGCAATCTCAATTGTTTAAGGGAGTAGTAGTTCTCAAAGTGTGGGTCTTGAACTACAACATAAACATGACCCGAAAACTTCTTAGAGATGCCCATTCTCATGCCGTAACCCAGATTTACTAAATGAAAATCTCTGGGTATGAGACCCAGAAATCTGTGTTTTTAAAGCTCTGCAGGGAATTCCGATGTGCACTCATGTTTAAGAATCACAGTTGTGGACTGTTGTTATATCTGTGTTTGAAAAAAGAGGAAGTGATATTTATAAGCATAACAATTTGCATGTACTTTCTACAAATTAGCAAAATAATAAACAAAAAAAATTAATGTGTAAATTTAGTGAAAGCACTCTAGTATATGGTGGATTATGTAATCAAAATTAGGATAGGGAAGTAGCACCAACATGAGATTAAGAAAGAATACATCATCCATCTCTACCTGAAGTAAACATCAGTAAAGAGAGTGAGAGAAAGGACCATTATTAAGAGCTTCAAGGTTAAGAAATTAATTGATCCAAACTCAGATATCAATATAAATGAACTTTAAAGTTACCAAGCACTAATTTGCATAAGAGTGGCAATTAGGGAAATATTTAACCAGGCAAAAAGATATGTACTAGGGATTTCATGATATTTATTCCATTATTATCCTTTGTAAGGAAAACTACAGCTCATAATCCTACAGAGGGAATCAACAGTCACATTTTCTAACTTCTGATCCCTTGGCCACATCTGATACCAAAGCTGATCATCTGATACCAGGGGACCCCTACCATTGTTATGTGGCCCTGAATGATTTTTCTTTTATGTCTGGAATTCTGTTACCAAAAAATCTACTCAGTCTGTATCATGGAAACAAATAAAAAGGATTAGTAGAATAAATTCAGGAGAGAGATGATGACAGCCTGGACTTGGTCATTGGCAGTGGTGATATAAAGTAACAATACTTTCTAAAGATTTTTTTGTAAGAATTGGAGGAATAGGTATGGGAATCTCAAGGGATAAGAATAATGAAGGAAGAAGTGGTTGAGAATTTCCAGTAGAAAATTAGAAAGGGTTGAGATCTTAGTCAGAATCAATAGGATGGATGAATAGATAGATAGAAAGACAGATAAGTAGATAGATAGATGGTACATAGATTTATTTTAAGGAATTAGATCGTATGACTGTGGAGGCTGGCAAGTAAGTCCACAGTCTTCAGATGAGGCTGTCAGTCTGGATACCCAGGAAAGAGTTGATGTTGCAATCAAATCTGAAGACGGTTTGGGGGCAAAATTCTGTTTTCTTCAACTGATTGGATGAGGCCCACCTATATTATGGTAGGGAGTCTGCTTTACTCAAAGCCTACTGATTTAAATGTTAATATTATATAAAAAATACATTCACAGTGACATCCAGGGTGGTGTTTGACCAAATACTTGGGTACCATGGCCTCACCAAGTTGACACATAAAATTAACCATCACAAATTATATAATGTGTATTATGAGGCAAGTAGTACTATGCTTCACATAGAGTAAGCAATCAATAAGTGTGACTATTATTACCAGGAGGTCGAAGAAGAGGATAGCAAGTTCCCTAATGAAGAAAAGTAGTAAAATATGTAGGCTGTTTATTGGGAGGTGAGTGCCAAGCACAGACTGATTTTATATACCTCCCTTCTTAGCACAGACTGATTTTATCAACTTCCCTTCTTTCTGAGTTTTGGCTCCCACTGCCAACATTTTTTATGCTTATTTCATTCTTCATTGAGCTCCCAGACAGGCAGGATGCAAAGAACATTTTTTTTCCATGTTCTTTCTTTTCTTGCCTTTCGGTAGGATTTAGAATAAAGTCATCTTCTAGGATAATGGCTAATGTATAATGAGAACCACAATTATACACTCATTTTGACTGGATGTCCCATATTGAGATGTTGGATTAAGAACAGCAGTATCTTCAGGGTCAATATCTTCATTAGCCAACTTCTCTGTCCCTCAGTGTACTTAATTCTAAAGTCAGAAGTTTTTCCTTTATGTAAATACTCAGTAGTGGGATTGGTGGATCAAATGGTTCTACTTTTGGTTCTTTGAGGTATCTCCTAGACTATAAAAGACACCTGCACTCGAATGTTTATAGCAGCACAATTTACAACTGCAAACATGTGGAAATAATCCAAATCCCATCAATACATGAGTGGATTAATAAGATGTGGTATATGAGTACCAGGGAGTACTACTCAGCCATAAAAACTGGTGAACTATTAATCATACCTCTTGTATTAATCTGGATGGAACTGGAGACCATTCTTCTAAGTGAAGTACCATAAGAATGGAAAAAGAAATACCACATGTACTCACCATTAAATTGGAACTAATTGTTAATTGCTTATATACACATATGGAAATAACATTCATTGGAGTTCAAGCAGGTGGGAGTGAGTAAGAAGGGATGGGTATATCCACACCTAATGGGTAAAGCATACACTATCTGGGGGATGGGCACATGTAACTTTGATTCAAATGGTACAAAAGTAATTGATGTAACCAAAACGTTTTTACCCCCGTAATATTCTGAAATAAAAAATTAATAAATAAATAATTTATATATAAAAAAAAAGCCAGAAGTCCTTAAATCAGAGACTTCTTGATCTTGAGAAATAGAGAGTCAATATCACTCAGGTACAGAAAATGACCATATGTGTATTCAATATTGTCAGAAACTATATACATATCAAAGAGCAAAAGAAATTCACTGTGCCTCCACATTCAGTCAGATATAAAAAGAAAGCAGCAATATGTTTTTATTTTCATGAGGCAAAAATTTCATACTCAACAAGAAAAAAACATCCACCTTTCCTTCATAACAATTGCAAGAAAAATTCTGAATATTATAGAAAACTGTTCCCAGCATAGTAATTCACATGGGCTTTAGAACTAGAAACCCCAGAATCGTACCTCTACCAGTTACTAACGATATATTTTTGTTTAAGTAACTCAGATTCTCAGTTTCTTTGTCTGAAAAATGGGAACAAAATAGTACTGAGAAAGAGAAAAGTAGCCTCTGTTAGTCAGCAGCGAGCCTGGGACTAAGAGCTAGACTGTGTCGCTGCTAAGCCAGCACTCACAGTGGGTGAGGCTGTCATACCCTCCCATGAAACAAATAATGTCAGATATTGCTACCATCCCATGGTCACTCTGACTGAGAGGAAGTGAGACGAAATCAACATTACTTCACAATCCTGTCTCGGCAGAGACAAAAATATTGTTATTACACAAATTACAAAAATTACCTAATTGCTGTCTGCTAGCCAACATGAGAAACCGCTGCTTCTTCATCCATCACACCTGAGCCCCACTTCGTGCCTACCATATTCTACATAAAAATTAATATATGGAATCATAGAATTCCCTCTGTTTCTTGACAACACCCAATCCAGAGCAAGCCCTGGATTCCTTGAATTCTAAGATCATCCAAGACGAAATTCTTTAAGTCCCTTTTAACATCCTATTACTAAGATGTCCCATAGATTTTTAGGTCGTATAGTTTTCTTCATTGTCATAAGTCAATAAACCCAGTTTTTCATGATATCACATAATATAGGTGTGTTTCTCTTGGTCTTTGGCTGCAGAGTCTAGGACTGTCAGAAATATTAAATTCGGTAATGCATATTAAAATAATAAAAAATAACTGGTATAAATGGCAGCTGGATTTTAATACCACAATACTGTTTTATAACGTAAGTTTTTATTCAATAATATAATACTGGTATATTTCCATCAGTGATACATTAAGGATACATATGTATCATTG
Organism: Propithecus coquereli; assembly: GCF_000956105.1. Classification (NCBI taxonomy): domain Eukaryota; kingdom Metazoa; phylum Chordata; class Mammalia; order Primates; family Indriidae; genus Propithecus; species Propithecus coquereli. Next base: position 1,062,135 of record NW_012146190.1, on the reverse strand, counting down.
CTTTCTTGACTATATAATAGTCTACTACATTGTTGTAACATTTATTAACATGTCTATTTTTCACTATTTAATTAATGTTTCAATGATCGTATTTCTACAAATTTCTTTACATTATTTTCTCATTATTACTTTAGAAAAATCTCTTAGTAGTGGAATTTTGGGATTAAGGAAATGCACACTTAAGGCTCTTGAAACATTTTGCCAAACTGTCCTCCAGAGAGCTCGTACCAATTGTAGACCCCCCAGCAGTGAATGTGACTTCATGTCTGGCTTAGAAGCAATTGGTAAATATCATTGGTGGTATTGATCACAATGAATGTTTCTACTGTTTGTCAATGATATAAAATGCAATTGTTTGCCATTTTTATTATTAGAAATGTAAACATTTTTGACATGTTTACTTATTACATATTTCTTCATCAGTGATTTACCGAATCTTATTATTTACACAATTTTTCTTTTCTGTAATTGCTTTTATATTTACTTTTTAAAGGATATTAACCTATTATCTTATAAAGAGATAGCAAACATTTCACCAGTTTGTATAATAATTATAATTAAAGTTTTGTATAATTTTTGTGCATTTTTAATGTTATAAAGTCACATGTGTTCATAATTTTTTTAGCACAGATTCAGAGAGCCCCAGGTATGAATTTATTAGATCTTTGTATTATCAACTCTAATTATCCATATTTAGGTCACTCTATTAGGGTTAATATAGATAACACCTGAGAAAGTTTTGAATTTTAGTGCTTCAAAATTTGTAAATTCTCAATCAATAATAACGAAGCTATTTTTT
>NW_012146190.1:1051764-1059921 GCF_000956105.1 Propithecus coquereli | reverse complement strand
AGTTTGGCTTTGATTGGGCAAAATTCAGTGACTGGCACAAGAGTAGGTTACAGTCTGTTTACACATCCAGTTAGGTTACAGTTCACTATGTATGGAGAAAACTTTAGGCCAAACTTAAAATATGTAAGGAGGTAGCTTTAGACTAAACTTAATTTAACGCAGTCAATCAATCATCATTAAAAATGTGATTCCTCCAGCTACAACCTTAAAATTTCAAACTATTACAGAAAAATGCCACTTACTGAATAAGGAATCTCGTTTTTTGAGGAATTTAAACTTTCTTCTTAGAGGTGTAAGACAGATAAATAAATCTCAAAGTAATAAACACACAAGAACATACAGCATAGTGAGATTTTAGAGTATGTTAGCTAGAGTATTTAGAATTTATTAGCATCCAGTTCTGTTATAAAAAAATTTTAGAAGAAAAAAATGAAAAAGAAGAACAAAGTTGACTAATTACACTACCTGACTTTAAGACTTGCAGTAAAGCTCTAATATCAAGACAGTATATATTGGCATAAGTATAGACATAGTAATAAAACATCATAATAGAAACCAGATTATACCTACAAATATGTGGGCAATTCTTTCCTGAAAAAGATATACAGTTAAGTTACACGGGGGAAAGATAGTCTTTCCAATACTTGCAAAAAAATGAACCTCTATCTATACTTTCAGTCATACACAAAAATTAAGTCAAAATGGATCACAGACATAAATTAAGCTAAAACTATAAATTCTAGAAGATAACATAGAAGAAACTCTTTGTGACCTTGGGCTCAGCAAAAATTTCTTAAACAAAAAATGCAGGAACTATAAATGAAAAAAAAAAGATAAATTATACTTCATTAAAATTAAAAACTTGTATTCTTCTTAAAGTAAACACTTTTTTAAGTTAAAAACAAGCCATGAACAGGGAAAAAATATTCACAAAGCATATATTTGACATGGTATTTGTATAGAGAATACATTTTAAAAATCTCAGAACTCAGTAAAAGAAAACAACTCAATTTCAAAAAGGGAGAAAAGACTTGAAAAGACATTTCACTAAAGAAAAAAATAAAAGTGACAAATGCATTAAAAAAATGCTCGACATTATTATTGATTAGGGAAATACAAATTACAGCAATGGGATTCTGCTGCACATTTCTTAAAATGGCTGGTGAGCATGCAGAGCACCTGGAACTCTGATACACTGCCTGTGGGAAAGAAAAAAAATCAGTCCCTTTGGAAAACAGTCTGGCAGTTTCTACTAAAATGAAACATGCACAACAAACACATTTATGACCCCAAAATCTTACTCCTAGTTATTTATCCAGAGAAATCAAAATATATGTCTACACAAATATGTGTACACAAATGGTCCTAGTGACTTCATTCATAATTGTAAAAAAAATGGACACAACACAAATGCCCATTAACTAGTGAATGAATAAACCAAGTAATTCCATTCAACTGGATATTGCTTGCCCATAAAAAGGAATTATCATGGAAAAATGAAGACACATTTAAAGTATCATGCTAAATGAAAGATGTTCACACAAAAAGCCACGTGCTGCACAAGTACATTTTTATGACATTCTGGCAAAGGCAAACATTGTGACAGAAACCAGATCAGTAGCAACCAGCAGGGTAGGGGAAGTGGGTTGACCATAAAGAGTCATGAAGGAACATTTTAGGGTTATGAAAATATGTTTCATGTTGATTGTGGTGGTGGTTACACACTTAGAATGTTTGTCAAAACTCATAGATGTGGGCCTCTTAATGTATGTGAATTATACCTCAGTAAATCTGACCCTTGAAAAAGCATGGATTGATGTCTTGACTACAGAAACACTGACCTTCTAACTGCAGTCGAGATTTCAACTTTGAAATCTCAGTTGTACCTATCTTATTATTGGAAATAACAGCACAAACAAAGTGCTTGACACAGAGCCTCTTTCTGAGTGTTAGTTATTATGAAAAGGATTTGGATAATTATATATTACTTAGTGAAAGAAGTGGGAAGTAGTAATGAGACAGAGGTAAGTTAAAGTGCACAAATGTCAACTCTTCTCTGGGATGAACAGTAAAAACCCGTGTACTGCACCACTTTTGAAGCTAAACCTATCTTATCAAATAGATTCAAATAGAAGATTCTCACAGCTTACAGAAGGTACTCAAAAAGTTTCATTGCCAGCACAGGAAAAATAAAAACTATAAATATATATGTGTGTGTATCATATACAGTTTGTTAATTGAAGTGTGAATGCAGTAGAAAGAGGGTATGAGTAATAGGTGGCTTCAGCCAAATTTAGTTTAGTCATATCCTTGCTCTGCCAATATACCTCAAGCTTAAATGGTATCACTGAAGCTGTTTCAGATTTGAATTGCTCCAAAGCATTATCCTTCTTCCAACTGGGCTGAAATCTGGTGGTAGTTTACTTTTGCAGCCAGATAGGCAGTATCTTTTATGTTTTATTTATTTATAGTATCACTTAAGCCATGCATAACTTTATATGCACTTATAAAGCTAAACTCACAATTTGTGAAGCAAACTTACGATAGGAAGTAAGCAGTTTACAATATGAAGTACATTTTTGGATCAGAAAAGTTGTTGGAAATAGTGTGGGTAAATTAAAACATCAGCTCCATATAAGTGATTTGATTGCCACACAGAACTACTAACAAGAGTAGTGACACTTTTTATGACTTTTTAATGGGAAAATTTATTTTAAATTTGACTCTGTGATTCCATAAATCTATCTCCCCACTACATCCAAGTAATAATGGCCAAATTCTCTTATTTTACCAGAATCTAGTAACAGGAAAGAAATGCTAGTTATTTATCATCTGTTCAAGAAACAGATTTGGGGTAGAGATCCAGATTCTCTGATTCCTAAATCTATGATTTTGTTTGTTTGTTTTTCCGTTATAGCTTGCCATCTTTTTTAAATATACTTCCGTTTGGGAGAGGGATCTTACATGTTTGAAGGGTGCTTATATTCACTTAAAAAAAAAATCCAAGGATTTGAATGTTTAAATAGTATATTTAACTACTATAAATGCACATACAAATATGTATCTATAAATTAGTATTTAATGACAATGAATTAGAGCTCAAGTGCCCAAGGAGTACCCACTCTTGTCCATATGTCATAAACAACTTGACCTAAGGGCTAAGCAGTGGTTGGTTTGAAATTTCATGTTTAGAATAACTGCCCATTGAAAATCAATCAAAAATGAACTCACATTGTTTTAAGATTCTGATGGAATGAAACAGAAGTTATTCGAGTTATAAAATAACTTAATAGTTTAAGTACTTTTGATTGGGAAAGCAACATAACCATATTATAGAGGAAATAGTTATCCATAGTTTCATTCTTCTAAGAGAACTATTATTATTTTGTAGCCTTTTAAATATCAATGCAAATTTACAGAGTAGTCTCCTATAAAGTATGACATACCTAAATTTCTATAGGAGGGGTCCATCTAAGGGCCAAATTTGACTAGTAAGAATGGTTTTTATGATTTTATATGATTGAAAATTTAAAAATTTCATGCCATATGAAAAATATATAAAATTCAAACTTCAGTGTCAGCAAATACTTTTTTTTTTTTTTGGAATGTAGCTAATATAGCCAATCTATTTATGTATTGTCTATGGCTGCTTTTATGCTACACAGGACCCAAACTAGCAGAAGACGATTGAGGTACTAGCCTCAGGCACAGATTTTAATGGATTTCCAAAATCTCAGTAATAAATATTTAAATCATATTTAATGCAATAGTTTAAGGATCAAAGTTAACCCCAAAAAAGCTATGATAAACAAAATATTAAAATTTTATTAAAGACAACATCCGTACTACAATAGCAGAGCTGAGCAGTTTCAACCAAGACTATATGGCCTGCAAAATCTAAAATAGTAACTAACTGATCCTTTACCAGAGAAGTTTGCCAACTCCTACTCTATGGCATTTAGGACCTTGAGTTATTTCTTATTTCCACCTAAGGATTTCTAATTTAGAATAAGAAATAGGTCGGTAAAGTTTTGTGTGGTAAAGATTCCTTACCAAAGGCTATTGTCAATCAGAAGAGAAGGAATAAACCAAATGAAATATATTTGGTCAATAATACAGCAGGTATGAAATTTTTCTATTCTTACTGTGGTTTTCTTAAAAGGAGGAGGAATAATAAAAGGAAGAGGAGAAAGAAGAAGATGAGAAGAGGGAGGGGTACGAAGTAGAGAAGGGGGTCTCTTGCCACATGGCCCAGAAGAAATTCTGTGTGAAGGGTTGATTCCATCTAATATGATGCCAAATAAGATATGGGAGTGGAGGGGCATATAGGCTTACAAAGACCATAACTCATGCAAATATAACAAATATTAGTTGTTCTAGAAAAGAAAAATTCCACTTCATGTTCAGTATTGAATATTCTTTACCATAATCTCACTCTGAGAAGTTTATAATGTCAGGTACCAAGCCTTAGATATTATCTAAATTCTTCACAGAGGAATAGACTGCTAAACATCAGCCTATACTTCTCAATCATTTTCAATAACTAGTTGCCTAATTACAATTGCTTAGACATTTAACCAAACGCAAAGTATTAGAGATACTTAAGACCATGTAACAAGAGTAGATGTCAGAGGGAATTTTTAAAAACTTAATTTCTAAAGATTCCTTGAAATTCTTATTTGTTTTTCTGAACTCCGATTTTTTTCACACATCAGTTTTTATAAATAATATGCTTCTTACCACTATTTAGAGGTGGTTAACTGATAGTTTTTTATATTTTCCCAAATAAATTTTTGACAGAAATTTTTTTAGAAGTCTTTTATTATTGTTGAAAATCTTGAAAAAATGCTTCACACTTAAAGACACATTCAGAATTCCCTATCCCTTAGGAGTCATTCTGTCACACAGTAAGGATGCATATGTTTATTACTAGAGCAAAGTTACATTTCACCTGCTTTTCTAAATGGTGGTCTAAGAACAACTGAAGTTTTCTATTGTTTTTAATCAAATACCTAAAGTTTAAAAATTAAATACCCAATGTCCACTTATTAAATATTTGGACAAACATCCAATTTATTACATTGTGCAAAATCATTTTAGAACCAGAAATATGATCTTTTAAATATACAGAAATGTTATACAAATTCTAAAACAATATTCCATTTTTGAACCAAAAATGTTTACACAAATTTGCAAAATATTAAGGAAGAAAAAATTTTGAAGCCTATCATATTTTCATTATATTATCATATGAAAATAATACTTAGCAGGGCACATTTGCATGCACCTACAGTCCCAGCTACTCTGGAGGCAAGAGGATCACTGGAGCCCAGGAGACCAGCTGTAGTGTGCTGTGATAGTACCTGTTAATAGCCACTGTACGTCAGCCTGGGAAACATAGCAAGAATCTGTCTTTTTTTACAAAAAAAAAAAAAGACACTTTATTTCTGCAACTATGATAAACACTGGGTGATTTTAAATTTATTTGTGCTTTTGTAATTGTTTATTTAACTATGAGATGTTCTGAGTGGCATGATTTACAAACATTCTAAATTACATTCTGATCAATCAACTTAATTACTTAGTATGGTTAAATCATCTATTATCTTATAGAACTTTTATCTTTGATGTCTGTCACCAGCGATTCAGTCTTTACTAAAACAAAATACTTAAGGAATCCCAGAATTTTATCATTCCAAAAATTTGATAATATGTCACATTTAACATTATAAAGTTGCTCGAATATACAATATATACCATAATAAAAGTATGGCACCTTTGTTACATAGACTGACTACTAGGTACTCAGTGTGTGCTTCATCATTTTGCTGTGTGTATGCAATGAATTGCAGAGTACTCTTTTGATGAATATTTGCTGAATAAATAAACTCAGTAGATTGAACAAACACTGATAAAGCCACGTTAACACAGTCTATCAATGTGAACTTTGACAGTCTCATGAAGCATTTAAAAAGTCTTCATTGAAACTTGAGTCCGTGTTAGAAATGTGTATATAGGCAGATAGAGAATAAGATATATAAAGTATATTCTAACTCTGTAAGTAAACTTGGGTTCATGCCTGAAATAATCAGGAGTGTTTTTTTAAAGGCATCATGTGTAAGGTGGAATATAATAATCTATGTCTTTTCCATTTCAGCGACAATTTGGATTCAGAGTAAAATTTAAAGTGAAATGTTTTAAGGAATATTAAATTCCTATTGCACTGAGGGCCATCACTCTGATAGAATGCTGGTGAAATAGTTTCATTCTGTAGTGATATTAGAAACTTGAATGGCTTTCATGTGTAACGCCTTCTCCCTATCATAGTCTAAAAGTGGCATTTGGCATTGGTAATGCCCCAAACCAAACCAAACCAAAGAACTAACAGTTAACATTTTTTTTTTAATGATTACTAAAGGATGAACAGCATATGAGACTCTTGAGAATTGTAAATGGATTTAATTCTACCTATATACTATTAGGTATATTTTCTTTTAGGTCAGAAATGTAACAAACACCTGGAAATACAAAGAAGAGTTTGTTTTTAAAGAATACAAATTGTCTATTGTACTGAAGCATTCAAACAAAGTTCTAAAAAACAACAACTAAAAGCAAAGCATTCATCTGGAGGTCAAGGGATATGAGATTTTTCTCAGCAGCGCTAATAACTGGCTGTGTGAGCCTGGACAAGTCACTTAATCTTGTTGGCCCTAAATTTTTTTATCTCTTAATGAAAGAGGGTGCAAAGGGATTTGCTGTTTCTAAACCCTGAGAGTTTAAGCCCTAGTGGATTCTACAGAAAGTAATAAAGTCGAGGGAACTATGAAGAAGGCACCTGAGTTCTGTTTGCAATGAAAGAAGTCAGCCATCAAAAGTCAGGACGCAGGAAAGATGGAGGGTCCACATGCCATACACCGCTTCATGATCCAGGGAAATCGTCCTTCTCCTGCATAACTTGCCAGCTCAGTTCTTTTGGTTTTTCTGATTCTTATCCACAGGACACTGCAATCACTTGCTAGTTGGTGTGTATTTGCTCAGAGTAATCATTTTACATCCAGAGACTTAGAGTGTGGTCCTGGTGGCAGTGTTTCAGCTGCAGAAGGGAAAAGATCAGTGTGAGTATTCTTGAAGAAGATTGCAAAACTGCTTTTAGTTCATGTAGTGTATCTCTAGTCTGAGATTTCTTTTAATGGGCAAAAAGAGCTTTTTAAAAGAAGGAGAAACTTGAATGTTTCCTAAAGCAACATTCAAAGCAATTAAATGGAGCTTTTTAAGCAACATGATCTTTTTCACTTTCACAATCTCCTCTTTAGCCTTAAGTAAAAACCAAAAGAGACCTTTGAAAAACTGATGATTTTTTTATGTTTAATATATGATCTTTTCATGTTTCTGCTGTTGTATGCTTTTGAGCAGCCTGACAACTATAGCTATGTAGCCAGCACAAGGGCAGACTTGTCTTATATCCTGTGAAGAGGTGACTACCTGAAGTGTGAGAATGAAAGAAAATATAAGAATCCTATGAAAGGTTTTACTACAGAGAATATGGGGGCCAAGACCTTCATCTAACCCTGGATACACATTATTCTTAATAATGCATACCAGTATCTTTTTTTGGGGGGGGGCACTTTAAGTAGTAAGCTTATGAAAATTGACAATATTTTATAGAAACAGATTTTTTTTTAAAAAAAGCATAATTCTATTTCCTGTATCTTTCACAGTTCTTTAATTTGAAACATATCACTTTTATCTCATCTTGCTTTAACACCAGATTTGGTTTAATTAAATTTATGTCAAATGAACACATGAAACGAAAGGAAAATCGGAAAGCCTGCAGTTGCCCATTAGTGAGTCAGTGACTGCAGTGAAAGGCTTTTGAAGCCTGGCTGGCTGCCAGGACAAGCTTGCAATGATGCTCAGAGACACCCATGATGCTTTGAAGGGAAGGACTTAGCTGACCTGAGCCTGCTCGATGGAATCAGTCAAAATCCTCCTGGGCTGGATATAAAATCTATAATAAGTCTTCTGTCTTCAACCATTTACCTGTCAAAGGAAAAGAGTAGGGGATGTGAAACCACAATCCATATAGAAAACTAATTGTACTTATTTATTTTTATTATTTATTCTCCCTATCTAAAGATGTGAGGTTCCAGAAAGATG
>NW_012146190.1:1050093-1051204 GCF_000956105.1 Propithecus coquereli | reverse complement strand
GGATATATATTATTTTGTTTATTCCTTTTGCTTATTGGGATCTGATCCACAGGTTCAATTGCATTTTATATTTTCATACTTTAGACATTAAAGCCTTTACACAAACTTTCAACAGTAAAATAAATAACTCTTATGTAGCAGCAGGGTGCACTGATGTTACTAAAACAAGATATTTAACAGCAAGCTTGGTGAACATCTAGGAATATCAAAGACACAGTATCTATTTTTTATTTGTCCAGTATGAAAATAATTCAAAAAAAGCTCTAAATGTTCCCAAAGTCAGATCAATGTAATCTGAGGTATTTCAATAATCCAGTAATACCAAGAATCGTCAATGTATTGGTTCAATTTCTAATTTACTCATTTTTGCTGATCTCCTACAGGTGCACTGTCTTATATTTTCCACTTCTAGATGCCTCAAATTTTTTTTTCGTGATTTCATTTATAACTGAAAATAAAAGTAAAACAAATAAGGAGTTAAAAATTCCAAGGGTTGCATTTTCCCATTTGAAGAAGATTCCAGTCACAGATTCAATATGTCTTTATATGTTTTAAAATGTGTGTCTGCACTGGAACACCACACTAAGAGTTGCCTTCGGTAGAATATAATTTTTCTTTTTTTTTTTTTTTCATTTGTTTAACCTCTATACCTTGAGGACAATAGGGTAGAATACAATTTGGAGAAGAGAAAGGATTTCTGCCAAGAGTCGAATATGAGACATCATTTCTTGGCCAATAGAAAAGTCCTTAATTTTGTTGAATCTGTGAAATATGTTCAGCTGGATTTTGCCACTTGCCTCTAGTCAGACATTAGTAGTCTTTTCATTTTCATGAGATCAAATAAGATATGAAAATATTCAGTGTTTTCAAATTCCATAGGATATAGTACAATCCTAGTAATATAAGAAACAAGATGGGTTTAATTTGCATTCACATTACCTTTGATGAGGTTTAAAATGTAATTTTATATTTAAATAATTTACTTCTTAAAAATCATTCCTTTTTGTTCTCAATATACATTTAACATTTAAACTATTTTACAACACCAACACATATTTCTTTAAATAATTTCAATTGTCATTAAAGAGGAAGAATTGCATGTTTGTGAGAC
>NW_012146190.1:1046608-1048633 GCF_000956105.1 Propithecus coquereli | reverse complement strand
GTATGTCTAAACACTAGTGGTTTGTTTCTATGTTGTTTTTGCTGCTTTAGTCATGAGTGGACTTTTAACCTCGAACACACATCAGATAAAAGGAGTAATGTTAGAAATATGATTATTCCTCATACAATCATATATAAAATGCAAAATATTTAAATGAAACAAGATTAATTATTTATGCATTCAGACTTAAAACTCTAATGAAAACATTTTTTTACTCAACTTAAAGATGAGTAAAAATATGTTTTCATATCTGCAACCGTGCACAAGAGAGCCCATGTCACTTTCGTTTTTCAGAACAATAGTTTGTTTTATCTGTTGTCAACATTGGTACATAAAATGCTTGTAGTCATATTTTAGAAATTACACAGGGTTGTCTTCGAGTCCTGTATTTACAAATCCCTTGATTCTAACCATATCGTTGAAGAATATTAAAATGTTCACAGCGAAAGGACACATAAGTTTGAAAGTTTCAGTCAAACTAATTACACAAAATGATAACACCAGGGTTGTCCCAACATAAAAGCTAACAAGTCAAAGGGGGGATAATGTGCATTTCACTAGCAAAGGATAAAGATTCAGGAAAACTATATTCCCATGATCAGAGCCATTAAGGGAAGAAAGGATTTTGATTAAGACCGCTAACTTTGCACGGAAACAAATTTGAAAGCAACAATAAGGGTGAATGTGACCAATGCACTGCTAAAATATTAATTAATACACTTCTAGAAAGATGAACGTTTGCATTTCAGTTACAAAGGCAGAGTGAATTCATGAACTTAGTGCAACATTCACCCTTGCATAGCGATGGGGTGCAAAAAAGGAAGGCAACGATGAAGTCACTTACAGTTTGCAATTCAGCTGTCATGTAGAAGTCTGCAGTAGGTATGAGCAAAATATACTGTGAAGAATATGTGGCTCAATATTATACAGCAAAATCGAACTTTGCAACTGCTTATGCATAATTAACTACCTGGGACTAGCCTGCTCTGGTGCACCACTTTATAGAGTAATAAAAAATTAAACTAAAAATACAGACTCGTAGGTAACTGTGATCACAGTACAACTCTATCTTCCTTTGCAGGCTTATTATTTTCTGAAGCTATGGCTGACAGGTTCTATGAACACACATTTTTGCATATATTTTGTTTATGTGCAAGCCTTGGCATTTCAGCCATCTCCTGCTGAGGCCCCTTCCAACCATATGCTTCTGTTTTTCTTCATTAGGTGATGTGATCCCTTTTGACTGTTGCATGAACGTGAAAGGACAGTGGGCTTTGGGGGGAGAAGAAATCCTACTTTAAGAGAGTACACGTCAGTTGGCCTTCAGCTATATGGAGCTGATTGGATCCGACAAGTGTTGAAGCTACTCATCGTAATGGATGTCTCTGCCTTAGCAGAGAGGAGGTGAAAAGGATGTAATTCCCAGTGAAAGAAAGCAACATGAACTATTATTTAATTACTGCTTAATATATAACTCGCCAGGAGTCCCTGTTGATTTACAATTCTAGCTTCTTCCTTTCTTTATTAATGAACAATCTAGTCTTTTAATGTGATGTGGTTAAGCCACACCTGTTATTGATAGGGACTTTCCCAAACTAACAAGGCAAATAATCCCTTTTAACACTCTAAGCATGTATGCTTCTGAAATGCTTTATTTTCTCAAATATAAAAATGACTCTCTTCACCATGAAAAAACAAAACAAAACAAAACCAACTTGTGCACTAGCATTACACGGGCTTATTTCTTTCGCTGGCTCAGGATTTGGTGTGCACATTTTTTATAACTCTACATGGTGACCTTTTCAACTCTCTGGATTCTAGGAATCAATTAAAATCCTCTACTTTTCCCTCCCCACTTCAATTTTTATACCAATAGCATGCTGAGTTAAGTATGCATAATTTTTGTTTTGTTTTTTAATCAAGTTTAATTTCTGGATGTGATGAAGCTGGTATCTTTCCCATAGAATTTGTTGTATTACCAGGGAACTACAACTTTAAAATCTGAGAGAAAGTAGTAAAACAAAT
>NW_012146190.1:1033559-1035096 GCF_000956105.1 Propithecus coquereli | reverse complement strand
TTACTACATATATCCAAGGCAGAAATTCTTGAACTTCTTTGGTAGGTGTGGTGCTGAGAGGTAGGTTATTGACTGCTTTGAGAATCTGACTTTAATTATGCATCCTCTTCCTCAAAAATATATATGCCCAAAACATTTTACATGAACTCTTCAGAGTTCCCAGACCCACTGAAATCTATTTACAGTCATGTAACCCAAATTAAGAGCACTTAATCTAAGGGGATTTGTGCATCTTGAATCACTGATTTAAGACAAACAGTACAACGCCATCAACTCTGATGGACAAGATCAGGAGTGGGTAAACTATGGCCCTCAGGCCAAATCTAGCTGCCATTCATTTATATAAATAAAGTTTTATTGGAACACAGACTTACCCATTCATTTATATATTATCTCTGGCTGTTTTGGGGCTACATCTGCATTGTTGAGTAGTTGCAAAAAAGACCATATGACTAAAGCCTACAATAATTATTATGTGGTCCTTTTTAGAATATAGTTTGCCAAACACTGTACTAACTATGTGATGTAAATACAGTTAATTTTTCACATTCTTCAAGAAGTTAAAACTCTAAGATTAATGTGAATTAATGACATAACCAGGTATCTACAAAACTCAAGTGATTTTTATTTTATAAAAGTGAAAAAAAAAGGATAATAGTATAAAGGTACCAGTCTATGGGAGATATCTAGAGAACATCATACAGTTTTGACTATTACATTTTAATAGTATTATTAACATATTAGTGTTGTATCTTGTTTTGTTCCCCTGGGAATGAGATCAAGATGATGAGAATATACAGGTACCAGTCTATGGGAGATATCTAGAGAACATCATACAGTTTTGACTATTACATTTTAATAGTATTATTAACATATTAGTGTTGTATTTTGTTTTGTTCCCCTGGGAATGAGATCAAGATGATGAGAATATACAAAATAATGAATTTAGAAGAAACAGTTGAACAAGGATGTTTAGCCTGGAAAATAAGAGATGGGAGGGTAGTGGAGGGAGGTAGAGGAAAATAATAGCTGTTCTCAAATATTTGAATGATTTTTGAGAAAGATAGAGTTTAATTCATGTTACCCCCAAAGCAGGTGTTGTGCAGGTAAACTGTTTGTTTGAAGGAAAAACAGTCCTAATTTATAGTATTTGCTGATTTTTGTGTTACAAATGTTTCCAAGGCTGATTTCAGGCTACCAATATGAAGTTATTGAATGGAGAGCTGAGAAGAGGTGCACACAATTGGCTCTTCCAAGCACATCAAGGCCAGCTCCAGCTCACCATTGCCACAAAACAGCAGAGTGAGACATATGGCTTGAAACTTTTCTATGGAGAGAAAATATGATTTGAACTGGATTTCCTCCGATGATCATAAATTCCTTTTCTGAGAAAGTGTTTAACAGAGACTCCATATGTACTTGATGAGTTCACTAAGTAACTAAAAACTTACAAGAAGAATTTTTAAAAATCCTGTACAATGGTTTATAATTTTATGACGTTTGAAGATGAGTTAAATGTATTTTTAAATACGTATTT
>NW_012146190.1:1031570-1033509 GCF_000956105.1 Propithecus coquereli | reverse complement strand
CTGAGTTCTAATTCCTATTTCAATTTGATCTAATACCTAAATTTCTTCCAGACATACACATGAATTGAATGTCCGTGGGTAAAGGAGAAGTGATCAGTTTAAGAGGAAATACCCCACCTCAATGTATAGGTATTTCGCAAATTAACAATTGAAGTTCTTTCTCCTCGTTTTCAGAGAGCTGCACTCACCGTACATGGCTCTACAAGCTGTTTGCACTAAAGACTCAATCCCAAATCCAAAGGAAAACCATTGAGGTTTACAAACTACTTTTCTTAATCATCAAAAGTACAGGGGTGGTATTCTTGCTTCATTTGTGGGTCCACTCCAACTCCAAACAGATCTGAAACCATTACAACACATGGCAGTTGGTCGATAGTGTGGAAAAACCTCATTTACTGACTGGCCAGACAGTTTTAAAACCTTCAGATTTTTCTAAGTCTAGGTTATTAACTGTCTGACTGTAATCACATCTTCACCATAGGGAGCTTCAAAAGCTTTTCATTTGCATTGAATCAGTTGCCTTCCTCCCTGTCTTTTTTTCCCCCTGGAAATAAGCTTAAATAATTCAACAAACTACACACATGGCTAGTGATTATTGAACCATTCTGAAACACTCGAGGCAAATGGACCATTCTGTGGTGGGAATTAAAACTTTCCTCCCAGTTGTTGGGAGGGTACGTATTCATATATAGCAAATATATTTGTTTCAAGTATTTCTTCTGTACTCCACATTCTCCTAAAACAATGTGGAAAAACACCTGCAATTGTGCCATCATTTTTATTTACCAGTGCTATTTCGGGAGGTTATTAGGTCAGATAAGGAGCCCTTTGGTATGCATATTTATCCAACACTTCTTCAAGTGTGGAGACTAAGCTAATGCAAAAAAAATACAGTACTTTTTATAGACACATTACAGATAAATAACAACAAATTGTATTAGTCATTCAACATTTTATAATACTTCCATCACAATAGAATTAAGCATGTTTGGCTACTTGACTTAATGTAGTCTTCACTATAAACATTTATAGTTGGTAAGGTCAGTGTATAAAGTGTTTATGGATATTTTGCATTCACAGCCACACAAATTTTTGAATTATACCAAATCAGAAGGAATATTTTGTCATTTGGATTGCCATCTGGTAGCTGTTTCATGATAGATGTTTCATGATTGAAGATAAAACCCTCAAGCTTTGTTAACCTAAGCTAGAGGCTAGGATTTTATGCTAGATTTTAACAAAAAAAATATGAATTTCAAAAAACATCAAGAATTTTTTAATGAACCGGTGCTTTTATTTCTCTAAGCAGATTGCAGTAAAAAAAAATCAAAGAATAAAGGGCAGAAAATTATACATATTTCACAACAATAAATTGTCAATGTAAGATATCATGGAATATTGAGTAATTGTCACTGACTGCAGGGTGGAAAATTTATTAGGAACAGTTATATTTTTTTTAAAACTTAACTTTGAAGTCTTAAAAATGATTAATACTACATTGTGTAAAACTAATTTAAAATTTTTTATTGAAGTACCAGCTAGCAGATACTGTGTGTGTCTTAACACTCACTGAAGTTAAGGATTTGCCTGCTAACAATTTCATGGTAGCATTTTGTCATTGGGTAGATAGATATAACTTCCATTTGTGTGATTTATTTTAGTATTTATATAGCTCTGTGCCTGTTTTCTAACAGTGTACAACATTTGTCAACTTTAAGATATATTTGTATAAATTATGACCTGTAGAAAAATAGATGTAAATGAGATCACAAACCTTGTGTTCAATTAACACAATGCCATATATGCTTCATGAAATTTTACTGGCTCTGTCTATTGATTCAGGGAAAAAAAGTTTTTCCCTGATTGAAAAAAAAGAGAGATTTTGAGGGTATGAGTATTTTACAACTAATATTGTTTAGAATTGCTGGCTTATGGTGAT
>NW_012146190.1:1020484-1022128 GCF_000956105.1 Propithecus coquereli | reverse complement strand
GTCTAAGTTAATTTATGTAATTTTATTTTTGCCATTATATATTCAATTATGTTTTGTTACAACTCCAAATTTTAATACTAAGA
Source organism: Propithecus coquereli (assembly GCF_000956105.1). Lineage (NCBI taxonomy): Eukaryota > Metazoa > Chordata > Mammalia > Primates > Indriidae > Propithecus > Propithecus coquereli. The sequence goes on along the minus strand of NW_012146190.1, from coordinate 1,022,045 downwards.
TGCCTTTCTAATTTTCACACATCAGAATATAGTTTTTCTTTTTAAAAATCCCATAATTAAAACATCATTTTTGCAAATATTTTCATGTGCCTTTAAATGGTTGTGCTCCTTATAACTGTAAATGATTACCCAATTTGTTTTAAATTGATCAAAATATGAACCTTAATTTTCATGTTAAGACAATTTCAAAATACCATAATTTTCACAATATGTCCATACATACTCTATTAAAGGGTAATCACTGCTTCAAAGCATAAATTATAAATAAACATGCATAGATATAATTAATAATCTTAGAAAGAAGATTCTATTTCTTTTCAAAATCAAATGTAAAGGATATTGCGTGAGAAATTTTAACTCATTTAGTCAGTCAACATATATTGATTGAGTTTGTGCTAACTAATGTTCTCAACACTGGGAATACGAAAGGGTATAAAATCTCAAACTGGTCTCTACCCTAAGCAGCTTAGTAGAAGAAATAGAAATATGTACTTTATAGCGCAGAAAAATTTCAGGTTTGAAAGTGCTATGAAAAAAATTATAGAGTGCACATAAAAGGAAGAGTTAGGCTATGGAAGTGACACTTAATCTAAGATCTGAAGAATGAGTTAGAATTACTAGAAGAGAGGAAAGAAAGATTCAGGAATAGATATAAGGTATACAAAGTCCTTGTGGCAAGGAGCATACTAAATAAAAGAGATCAAAAGAAAATCGTTTTAACTGAAATGCAGGGAGTAAAGAAAATCTGGTAGAAGATACAGCCAGAGATGTAGACAGAGACAGATCATGCTAATTACTATAGTCTCTGCAAAAATGTATTTACTTTTTTCATATCAAAAGTAATGAGAAACAAAAATAGAGTTTAATATAGAGAACAAAATGATCAAATTTGAGAAGATCCCTCCAGCATTTAGAGAATGGAATGGAGATGGGTCAGAATTCATTTTGGTGCTGGCAATTGGGATATGCAGAATTCTAAGATGGACCTCGAGGCCTCCATTCCCTATGTATGGACTCAATATGATCCCCCACCTCTTTGAATAAGAATAAGCTTCATGAATATGACGGGATTTCACTTCCATCCTTGGGTTGTGTTATATGGCAAAGGTGAAGGAATTTAGAAGATGTAATTAAGGACTTTGAGATCAACAAAAGGGTGATTATCCTGGACCTGAAGTAATCAAATGAGTTCTTTGAAAAGGGGTGGTGAAATTTCCTTTCAGCTCTCTATTAATAATTTGATCACCTAGATCCATGACCTACCAATGGCTGAGATAAGGAACACCAAAATAGGACCAGCGGTTCAGTGGCTAATGGTGAGTTTGGATTTCAGCAGCATTTTAAGGAGTACGTGGCTTTGAAATGTTCCAGAATAAATGTTTCAAAGTGGTTATGAGAATTAAATGCTGGGCCCAGAATAAGTATGAAAAAGGTTAAAAAAAGAAAAAGCAGGAGATTTAAGAAAACAGAACTTGAAATTGTTGAGGAATTTGAGTTGCCTGAAGAAAGGTGGTAGAACAGATAGTAATTTAATATATTTGAGATTAGTGATTCAAAATTT
>NW_012146190.1:1019271-1020434 GCF_000956105.1 Propithecus coquereli | reverse complement strand
AATGTCTAAGGAAACTCCTGAGACATCTGTGAGACATGATATGAGAGTGTCTAAACACATCATTGGTATATAAAAGAATTAATTTTTTAAGTGGCTGAAGAAAAATGTCTTAAGATCAATTTCCTGTCACACACCCTATTTTATGAGATGAAAAACAAACCAACAAATTTTACAAAATCTATTTCTTAGAAAATTGAAATATTAAAAGTGAGGGCAAGTCTAGGCTAACTCTGTCGGTTGTCTATCCAACAGCCAATTCCTACACTTTCAGAACTGCAGTTTTATTGAGGTAGTCTTATATGTCGGAAGGACCTGGGCTTCCATACAACCTTAGGGGGAAAGTGTTAGTAGCAATCCCCTTGTTAAAGAATGCTTAAAAAATAGGTATGTAATGTAATTTAAGGCCATGTGGACAATGGGAAAAATCTGCTTTTGGTGCTCTGGGAAAGGAACAAAGAGACATTCTCTTTTCAGGTGTTCAAATGGATAAATATGAGATTCTTTGGGCTGATCCAGTCATACTGTGATTATGAGGGGTCAAGACAAGAGCTAACATTCCTAGGGTGGCAAAGAAAAAAGATAAAAAGAAACTGGATGCTGAATGATGCTGTTGAATCACTGGTTAAATCATTCCTGGAACCATGCTGCTTCTGAACTTCTTTTTATGTACAATTAAAATGCAGGTGACATAAAGACTTTTATAGACAAACGAAAGTTGAGAAAATTCATTAACAGTAGACCTGCATTACAAAAAATATCAGAGAAAGTCCTGCAGGCAGGAATATGATACCAGCTGGAAATTTAGATCTATACAAGAAATGAAAAATTCTACATTAGTAAAATAAGAGTAAATATATGATTACTACTGTTTTTAATTTCTGTAAAAGATAATTAAGTCTTTCTAAAGCAAAATAGTAAGAATATATTGTTTTCTTTATAAGATATGTAGAAATAATATCTATGACAATAATACTAAAGGATGGGAGGGAAGAAATTAAAGTATACTGTTGTAAGATTCTTATATTACATGTGAAGTGGAATACTATTATTTGAAGATAGACTTCGATCAGGTAAAGGTGTATATTGTAAACCTTTGAGTGGCCACTAAAAGATTAAAAGAAATATAACATATAAGCTGATTCTGGAGATAAAATTAAATCATT
>NW_012146190.1:1012662-1016855 GCF_000956105.1 Propithecus coquereli | reverse complement strand
TTTCTTCACGTGGAAACTGTATAATAGCATACTTACATCATAGAATTGTAAGAAGTCAATATGGAAAATTTTAGGAGTTAATTCAGTGCTTGATAAGTGATGCCATATTTAAAGGAAAAAAATTATAAAATTATTTTATTCTACCCCTTTCCTCATGAAAATTAAGAAGAGAGAAAAAAAAAGGCCACCAGATATTAGGTAAAAATGACAAATTAAAAGGCCTTTTTGGCCAGTGGCTCATGTCTGTAATCTCAGCACTTTGAGAGGCTGAGGTAGGACTTTAGTGAACTTGACATCCAGATAACACATAAAATCGTGATTAACAGATTATTCTTTGAAGTATGGCTATCTGAGTCTGAAATATATACTAGTGGTGTGACTGTAGACCAGTTACTTAGCTGAATTTAATTTCATCACTTCTAAAGTAGGAATGATAATGCACTTAGCACAAAACTTGAACGTAATGGTGAAACAAAACTACACATTGTTAACTTTTATTTCACTTTAACTATATAAGCTTCGCGTGTTTAGAAAGCAAATAGTAAAATGACAGTATGGGATGCTAGCACAAAAGATAGTATATTACATGGAGAATATATTATATAGAATGACTGGCCTAAAGTAATGTAAATATATACAAATGGCTGGAATTCCCAATTGGCACAGGATAGTAGGTAAGGACACACATAGTAGCTATTCAATAAATCTTTAGTCAATGAGCAAAGAAGACAACACTCACTGAATATTATTATTATATAAATAATAACCAGCTAACTTTTAAGCAATTTCCATATTCTATTTAACTATTTGGAACCATTAAAAAATACAACATGATTCAGGTATTCTTTAATCCCAAATATGTCCTCCATTACAGTGGGAAACTAAAACAAAATTAACAAAAACAAAGAAAAATAGAATCACTTCTTTCCTTTAATAATTGGCCAGTTAGAAATCGCTCTCTTCTCAGGTTGCATACAGAATAATTAGAGTGTTAGGCAGTTTGAGTTGGTTAGACTGTGTGATTGGGTTAATCAGAACAATAATTCATAGGGCACAAGGGCTACCAAATTAGTTATTCAGCAAATGTTCCTTTTATGGCACCCCCGGGGCCTGATTTTTCAATTTTTTATTTATTTTCCATGTGCACCTGTTTAGCTGTTAGATTTCTTTCCTCCCCTGTTACAGCCTCTTGTTCCGTATCTTGAGAACTGCAGACACAGCAATATTGTAAATTAAACAAGTGCAGGGGAGAAGGGGGAAGGAGGAGTTCTCGAGAGAGGAAAAGGTGAAGGGGACACTAGAGATCAGCACATAAAGTGATTTTTACTTTACACTATCATAAAAGATAATCCCTTCAGAAAATATGCCATTTTTGTAAATAGATTCTGGCAAATTTCACTTTGCCATAGCATTTTATTTATTTTTCTAATATAGGGTTTAACATGTGCTTATTTTTGAGGGAGATGTGCAATGTTAGTGTATTTCACTGTCCTCCAAAGCTCTTGTAATAACTTTCCCTATGCCATGAGCAATTCACGGCACTCTAACACAGGACATTTGCATTGTCAGGTTAGCTCATGGTATGCCATTGGCTGTTTTCCCCCTGTGAAATCAACACACAGACTTAGGAGGGAAGTTATCTTGATCTGTTTTGTGCAGAACAAATTTGGCATAAACAGTGTAGTTCCTGTTGACCTCAAAGAATCCAACCCAAGAAATCTTCTAAACAACAGAAAAGTGAAATCAGACTACTAGTCAACCAGAGCCTAATTAGGATATAGGTGGAAAATACAGATCTAGAAATACTGACCAGGCTGACTGTCCTGGAATTCCTTAAAATTTTTATTCCTCTAAAGCCACATTCCATAGTCTAATAATCTGTTACTCAGAAGTCGCATTCCTCCCATTTCTATTTTTTCCTGTGGGCACAATGGAAAATAAGCTTTAATTAACATTTTATTTGGAGGCCTAAGAGTCTTGCACAGGTCATAAATAATCAAGCAAATAACATCATACCAAAAAGTTTTTCCATGTTCACATATGGCATTAAGGCATTTAGGATTGAATAAAATATAATTGGTAATTAATCATTTAGATGACCACTTAAAATGATATTAATGTTTTCTTTACTTAGTTCCTAGTGTTGAGTTGACTTGACATCGTGTTTATCCAGGATCAAATTTGCGTTTACACTTTACACTTAACTAGAATTTCTTAATGACGTTGAATTGCATGCTTAAATTTTATCAGAAGTTGTCTTAATAAAGTAGAGCTTTTTCATTAGTTCATTTTTTGTTTTAAATTATATATTCTATTCTACCACACATTCCTTGTGTTATCTTTATTAGAGGAGCAGGCAACATGATTTTCTGAAAACAAAGCACATGCATTGTTTGGTCTAAATTTGCAATTTGCTTTTAGTGATTTTTTTGATTATTTATTTTTAAACAAATTATGCATTATATTTTACTAAAAACTGAAAAATGTTATTCATACCCATATTTTATTTTCAAAATACTCGATCAAATAAATACCCCTATTCTGGCCATTAAAGGTAATGTTAATGTAACTTTGTAGCACTTTCTGAGAATTTGGCAACTCTCTGTAAAAACCAAGGCTCCCAAAAGGTAATGACTGCGTCTGCTTCATCTAATAATGACAAAAACTCTCTGACTGAAAGATTTTAAAGGATTGATTCAACACAGTTCTTGGCACATATAAGTACTAACTTAATGATTGTAGTAATTAGCAGATTTTAATTGCTGTGGCCTCATGGATTGATAGGGAGCGTAATTTTGAAGTCATGCTTTAAAAGAAAGAAAGAAAGATTTCCCAATATCCGTAATGGATATTGGAAGACCTACCTGGATTCCAAACCCCAGTTTCTTCACGTGGAAACTGTATAATAGCATACTTACATCATAGAATTGTAAGAAGTCAATATGGAAAATTTTAGGAGTTAATTCAGTGCTTGATACACGTAGGTTCTCAAATATTGATTACAATCATCACAGTCTGTTTTACATCATATTGCTAAGTAATGCTTCAGTCATTCTTAATATCTGGTCATGGTTTGATTTTTGGAAGCTTTATTTTCTTCTTTAGCCAATTGAAGGGAAAAAATGTTATTTGTCAATCTGACCTCAGAGATGGGTGGAAGTAATTTTCTCCCCATAATTCAGCCAATGACCTAAAACAATTCAGCTGTGTTTTGTCTCGACACCTAAATTTTGGGAGAGAATGGCAGTTTCAAGATAAACAGTTTCTTGTTTGTGATAAAAACTCATATCCAAAATATCCTTCTTGCCCCATAGGTGAGCCTAAAGAGACAGCAAGCGGGCAAACCAGGCAGCCGCTTTACTAAGTAATCCGCTTGCATGAGGCAGCAAGTGTAGTGGTTAAGGGGTCAACTGACTGCATGGATAAATTCACATCTTCATTCTCACTACTTCTGTTACTCTTTTAAGGGAAGTGGGGCTCTATACTTTAAAAAATACTACTTTGGAAACCACAGTAATTAGGTTAATAGAATTTTGTTTTCTAACTATAAATAGTTAAAAAACTGTCATATATGTCATAATGAGCTGCTTCCGAAATTCAAAGAACTCATTGAAAAAGAGATTTTATATAATAAATATTCAACTTATCCACAATATCTGATATTGAAACCAATAGACCTTATAAGCAATAGCTATATTAAGCCTTTCAATTGTCAAAGATGTTCTACAAATCTTTTTTAAATGATAGCACATTTAACTGATGATTTTGCAATCAAAAACATGAAATAGACTTATAAAAATGTGATTTTTTAATAAAATACAACATAGATAAATGTATTATGCTCACTAGCCTTTCCAAAATTTTATTTGTTAGTATTACAATAAGATAGATTTGATACTTTTATTTTGCTTGAATACTAATCAAGGTATTGCTTTTCTATTTGTAGTGGTATCGATTTTTAATAATATACAACATGGTCACACTATCAATAGATTGGAAAATTCCTCTAAAGCCATTTTTTCTAATTTTTTTAAATTCATGAATATGGAGAGTGACCAGAATCCTGAATTTGCATTTTTTTCTGCAACATTGTCTCACGAACATCATAGCCGCCTAAGCCAGGCAATAGTACTAAGTATCACACCATTTACAAATTTTAATCCTATAGTACAGATATCAAAAAGAACAAAGAT
>NW_012146190.1:1006007-1011932 GCF_000956105.1 Propithecus coquereli | reverse complement strand
ACAATAACCATGCAAAGCAAAGCAAAATAATAATAATAATGACAATACAAAACAAAACAGGTTAGGTCGATTGAGCATTTGCCCCAGAATTAGAAGATTCAGGTTCTGGTTTCAGTTCCTATAAACACCAGCTTACCATTTGATGCATGGGGTTGGATTGGATCATCACTATAGGTTTTCCAGTAATAATTGTCTTTGATTTTATTGAAGAAAGAAAAGAAGGAAAGATGGAAGGGAAGAAAGGAAGGAATGGAGGAGGTGGGGGGAGAGAGAAAAAAAAAAACATTGGAAACCAAATTACCGGAATACTTGGTTATAGGCCGGAGCATCGAGAATCTTTGGGATACCAAAAGCAAATAAAAGTAAAATAAAAATATACAAAAAGAGCAAAACAACACAGCAACAACCAATTTCTAATAAAAGCCACAAGAACAATACCCTGTCCCCAGCCTGCACCAAACAATGACATATATGGGAAAAACAATTAAAAAAAAGTGTATGATTTTTTAAAATTTGATGAATAGTGACGAATTATTGATTTGAATTTTTTTTTGTTTTCATTAGAAACTGGTAGAAACTGATATATGGTTCAGGATGGATCTTTGGCTTGATTATTGTAAGACATATATTTTAATAACATGTTCTATTTAAACAGCATGATGTTAAAGAGATTTCATGGAATTCTATAGTCCCAGGTTAAACACTGTATGCCTAATTTCAGTGGGTCTTGGATGTTTCAGGGATAAAATGAGGATCTTACTGTCCACCCCCAGAAACAATGAGTTAACCTATTGAGAAAATATATGAGAGAAAGCTCAGCACAATACTGAGCTTGGCTCAAAGCATGCTCTTAATAAATATTAACACACCTAATGATGTGTTAACCTCACTACCATTTCTAAAAGCTGACAATAAAACAATCTGGAAATTTAATAATCTAAAAAATGTTCTTCACCCAGAAAAATTATGTGAAATTCATTAACTTAAATTTCATCTATGTTCTGTGACTCTAAAGCATTATTTAATGTGTAATATAACTAATGAAAATATTCATTACTTTCAAAGAAAGTGAATAAAGAAAGGCATGTAACTGTAGAAATGCATAATTTCCAGGTATACAGAGTATGACCAAAGAGAGAAGATACCTTATACAACAAGAAAAAAAAAAATCTGCATTACTTAATAGAGCAGGGAACCAATTAAGAACAGTCCCCTATCCGGTTTAATTAGGCTAACTACAGGTAAGGGAATCCTATGGTACAGGGAGGAGCATTAGGTGGTGAATTCTCACTGTATCTCTTTCATCTATGACCCCTCCACTGTGACAATGTTAAAGATATGTAGTGCTTGCCTTTCACCTAGGATTGCCCTTTTAATGTGGAATTTAAATGAATTAACATGTTCACATTACTAGAAAGTGAGCTCCCGGAGTACCCCTACGCTGTAAAGGAAATAACAAATCACTTGTTCTCCTAATTATTTTTCCAGATTGCCACTGGATTACAGCACATTGACATCTAATTGCAGCTTTATTACATTGGCATCTAGCAAAAATCTCTATGCTGTGTTCATGAAAAAAGGATATTCTGCACATTAATCAGGCAGTGTCAAGAACTTTTAAAATACTGCTGAAGATGAAATCAGAAGGTGGAAAGAATAACTTTATTTTTCTTTTCCGTGTGGTTGTTTAGCTGCAGCTGTGACATTAATTTGCTCAACTTTCAGGGTCTCGAAAGATGCACTTGATAAAAACTGGGTCTTCTTTTTTTCTTTCCCTCCTCACGTACTGATTTTAGCATAAATAATTAAGCAATAATAAAAATCCAAAAGGGAGCAGGAAACTAAAATATAAAAGAAAATATTCTAGACTGATAAAAACATATGTATGTTCATGAAGGCAAAATATAAAAGAACTAACTCTGCAAATTCAACTCAATTTGTTTAAATGAAGACAGAGTTGGTTGGGCCAGAAGATTGGTTATTTTACCTTAAATAAGTAGAGATGCTAGTGTCAAGCAAATGCATGAAAACTTAATATTTGGGAAGACTGTACTATTTCTCTTTAGTAGTTTCAGTTTATGGTAAAGGTCTTAATTCATGTATTTTTTTCTATTTATTTTTAAAGAATTGATTTGTCTATCTTTCATGTGACAACATTTTAATAAGAGGAAACTTTTTTATAGATCTCTGAGTAAAGTGTCGAAGTTACTGAGAATCCAGGAGCAGAAAACAAGACACTGTAGGAACCAAGGAGATTTTACTGAGGGAAATAACTGCAAAACCAACGGGAAACGTGCAAAATTCTTAGGTCATGTTCTTGCTGACACTTTGCTCTTTAAGCAGTATTTGGTCTCTTTCTTCAGTGTATACAGCTGAACAACAGAAATAATCAACTATATATCAAGACTATTAGGAGAAATAATTATTGCAAATTAATGTTAAATAATATCCCGAATCATCTTCTTAAAATGTATCTATAATTAATTCGTTATAGTGACCCACCTACCTATCTCCTTAAACATCTCTTTACTTTTCGTGACTATGAAGTTAAGGAAAAGATTATGGTAATGCTAGCAAAGACAGAAGAAGAACATATCTTAGAATACGGGATGATGTAAGTTAAAGCAGAGGAAGGCAAGAAGTATCAAATCTGCTCACTGGCTTCTGAATGTTCGTTTTCATGCGGTCATATAAAGTAACATTCTCTTGGGTACTTTTTCCTTTATCTCCACCACTTCAGTGAGCCCTACTTTCCATACCAGTTAGTATTTCATGGGTTAAATAGCTTCTTTCACTGATTTCAGAATGAAAAACACATTTAGAATTAAATTTTCTGATTTCTGCCTAAATATAAATGTACAATTTCAATATCAAGGCAATAGGGATTATGATTTTATAATCTCTCAAGTATTCTCTAATTTCATCATCTGAAATAACTTTGTATCTGACAGTACAATGCTGAATGATAGTCCATGACTATTAAATTGTATTATGTTTAATAGTTAATAGTTTAACTGCATGTAGGTATATTTCAAAGATGTTCATTTAAAGGAAATTTCGCTTTTTATATTACTTTGCATGAGAAGAACAATATTACTCAAATAATATTTATCGAGCACTCTCTCTGTACACTTACAATATACTGGACATTTTGGAAGAATGCAAAAAAAAAAAATTAAGACATTTAATTTTCCCAAGAAGAAACAGAAATTTAGCATAATTTTACATATTATTATTGAGTGATCGGGGCAAACTCAAGACCAGGATTTGTGTGATTTGACTCAGAGGGAATAATCAGGTCTCTGGGTTTATCATTGTGAATACCAAATGAGAAATCTGAAATATATTCTACACCAGATGCAATTGTTCCATTTACTCACCTAATGCAAATATCAGAAGCTCTCCAGTGGTAAACTATATCTTACATCATTTTGAGTACTTACATATACAAATTACTAGCAACATGGGTTGGGAGTTTATATTGGAAGAAAACAGTAATACAACATAAACTAAATTTCATAGAAAAAGTGATTAACAGACTTTCTTAAAATAATGTAACTATTGATAACAGAATTGTTTAAATGGTATAGTGTGAAATTTAGAAGGATGGTTGTGCATCAGAAACACACAAAACAAAAAATAAAAGTTAATTTATGAAATAAAAAGAGAAGGGAAAATGTATTACTAGTTAAGTCTACCGTCCTACTGCAGGGAAACATTTCAAACATATCATCATCTATATTGAGTCATCATAATAGGCCTTTCAAATTTTAATAAAAATGACTCAGAGGCATATAAACAACGTTCAACATTTACAGAGTGTGGTAAATCAGATTGTATTCCTTTTGAAAAAAGGCTTTATGACGCAGTTGTTTATTCAGCAAAACAAAACTGTTTCCTGTGTCCCTTAACAAGCCTGGCTTTGTGCTACACAGACTTCTGCGGGGCTGACTCCTGTTTGGAACCATTTCACACTAATTAGAAATAAGAGAAAAGGTGGTGTTCATAAGTGCCACAGCTCTGGGCCTCTTTGAACAGCTCTCTCCCAAAATTAACTCGGTTGTAGCCCTGCGTGAATAATAGCTTTGTGGCAACTGTTTAGAGAAATATATTGTTAATAATTGCCATCTTGCTGAGCAAAATGCTGGAGCGAATTTTACATAACAGCACAAGACAAAATAAACAGGTGAGTTTGTGGGGCTTTGAAAGACACAGTTTGCAGTACAGTTTTGTTTCTAAGACTCCTTTCATAATGATTTTGAAGAACATAAACAAGTAAGAAGAAAAATTCAGTGGCAGTAAAAAATGTATTGCTTAATTCTTTTAAATTACATTTAAGATATTAATTGTTTGTATTAATACCAATCCTATAGATGGAGGTAACCATAAAAAAGCAATTTCTTTTTCAAATTACACAAAGGAAGCAAAATCATTGCCTTTTACTTCAATACAAATAAATTGCTAAGACAAAAGTAGATGGTATTTACCGTTAATAAGTAGCAGAAATTTTGCAAAGTTTCTGAAGTGAAATATGCCTTAGGATATGCATACGTTCGCCTATAAAACAGAGACAGAAAGGAAAGGGTACACCAAGAAACAATTTTTGAGAAAGGAAATATAGTAATGGAATCTAGGGCTTGACCTAGTATCTAGAAAATATCAGATAAAGGCAAAAAAGAATTATAGTCAGGATGCCACTTTTTGAAATAAATAAGTTATCCCATTCACATATCGTTTTCCCATATGAGGTCAAGTTTCTAAAGATTATTTGTTCGGGTCTATATACTCTATTCCATGCCCAAACATCTCCTCCCTAAAAACAAAGATCTATAAAAGAAATGAAAATTGACAATATAATTAGAAAAACTGCATGGCATCTTTAAATTAAAAGTCCTATTCAGTACAGGTTTATCTTCTAATTCAAGGCATGGCAGAGGGAGAAGTTAGTTCTGATTGCTAAATCAGCCTTGAAGCTGAATGAGATCAACAGTATAGATAGGCTATTTGCCACAGAATCTTTCATCTATTTAATCAAATAACTTTTTTTTAATGGCAATCAGATTCCAGGTTTTCAATATACAAAGATGAATATGCAGACTGTACCCTCTGCCCTCAAGCAGCAGATACTCTTTGTTTAAAGAAAAAAAGAGAAAAAGACAATGGCTAATTTATACAATGAGCTCTGGGAGCACAAAGGACATTAGTTCTTCTGGAAGTCAATGGAAGAAAGAAGGAGGGTTAGGAAAAGTTTCGTAGAGAATATAAAACTTGAGATAGGAATTAAGATATAAGAGAGGTATTCACCGTTAAAAGAAACAGTATAGAAATCCAAAGGCTATTTCAAAAATGGACTTATTCCCTAATAAATTTCAACAAAAGAATGAGATGAATAAAATATTCTAAATGAACCAGACACAAAAGAATGCCTTGAAAATGAAATAGTAATTTTTTTGCATTATATTTTATACTGTATTCATTAGTCAATTACAAATTCAATCTAGCAGATAGTTATTGATGATCTATTCGATGCTTTATACTCTAGGAAAGTGTATACAAATGCATTGGAAATCAGACTTTGAAAGCTTACACCAAAATGCATGTGAAATAGAGGAAGATTTAAAAGACTTGGAAAAGTGCAAATGAAGGTAATTTTATTTTTGCTAGAGATTGAGGTAATATTAAGAAAAAGATACATGGGGGTGCCTGGAAATATTCTTGCAGGTATAGAAAGATATCACAGTTTGAGTTCAGTAATGAGAAAAGAAAAGAAGGTATGAATTATTAAACTAGCCTGCGTGAAGCGGAAGGTACATTAAAACAATAGCATGTATGGGGTTTCACCTCAGAGACTCTAATTTATTTTGCCTAAGCTGAAGTCATGGCATTAGTGTGTGTGTGTGTGTGTGTGTGTGTGTGTGTGTGTGT
>NW_012146190.1:1003165-1004962 GCF_000956105.1 Propithecus coquereli | reverse complement strand
TACTTCACATGCAACAGTTTTATAAAAAATAATATGCAGTGCCTGGCACAAATCAAGGGATATATATTAGCTGTGACCTTATAACATGGTATAGAAATAAATAGATTTATGTAAAGCTTGTTTTAGGTAAATTTTCATAGGATATGATTAAATATATATCATGCAATCCTCAAAATAATGTAACTAAATCTTACTTAAAAATCTATCAATAGTACAATTTATCTCAGCCTCAAGAAGAAAATTGCATCTTGATCTTATAAATGCAGTGAAAATATAGTGTACTGGGACACGTTTTTTTAACATCTATTTTTTTTTTAAATTTCAGAATACTACAGGAATACAAATGTTTTGATTACATGGATTGCTTTTGTACTGCTTGAGTCAAAGTTGTAAGTGTGCCAATTACTCAGATAGTGTACATTGTACCCATTAGGTATGATTTCACCCATCCCCTTCTCCCCCCTCCCACCTGCATGATTTCCATTGAGTTTCACTTCCATCTGTGCACGTGAGTGCTGATCAGTTACTTCCAATTTAATAGTGGGTACCCGTGGTGTTTGTTTTTCTATTATTGTGATACTTCACTTAGGAAGATGGTCTCCAGTCCCACCCAGATTGTTGCAAAAGGTATCAATTATTTTTTATGGCTGAGTAGTGCTCCATGGTGTACTTATACCACATTTTATTAATCCACTCATGAATTTATGGGCACTTGGGTTGATTCCACATCTTTGTAATTGTGAATTGTGCTGTAATAAACATTCTAGTGTAAGTGTCTTTTTGACAAAAGGATTTCTTTTTCCTTTGGGTAAATGCCCAGTAGTGGGATTTCTGGATCAAATAGTAGGTAGGTAGGTCTACCTTTAGTTCTTTGAGAAATCTCCATACTATTTTCAATAGAAGTTGCACTAGTTTGGACTCCCACAAACAGTGTATAAGTGTTCCTTTCTCTCTGCATGCACACCAGCATCTGTTATTTTCAGACTTTTTGATAAAAGCCATTCTCACTGGGGTTAAGTGATATCTCATTGTTTTGATTTGCCTTTCTCTGATGATTAGTGAGATTGAGCATTTTTTCATGTTTCTTGGCCATTAGTCTATCCTCTTTTGAAAAGCTTCTGTTCATTCTTTTGCTCACTTTTTAATGGAGTTGTTTGATTTTTTTCTTGCTGATTTGCTTGAGTTCTTTGTAGATTCTGGTCAAGCTGAGAATCAAATCAAAGGCTCAATACCTTTCACAGTAGCTCAAAGAAAATAAAATACCTAGGAATATATTTAACCAAGGAGGTGAAAGATCTCTACAAAAAGAACTATGAATCACTAGGGAAGGAAATTGCAGATGATGTAAACAAATGGAAAACATATCATGCTCATGGGTTGGCAGAGTCAACACTATTAAAATGTCCATACCACCCAAAATGATTTATAGATTTAATGGAATATCCATCAAAATACCAATGTCATTTTCTGCAGATCTAGAAAAAGTAACTGTACGTTTCATTTGGAACCAGAAAAGAGCCCAAATAGCCAAAGCAAGGTTAAGCCAAAGGAACAAATCTGGAGGTATCACTTTACCAGACTTTAAGCTATAGTACAAGGCTATAGTAACTAAAACAGGATGGTACTGGCACAGAATATAGACCAATAGAACAGAACAGAGAACCCAGATGTAAAATCATCCACATATTGCCATCTGATCTTTGACGAAGTATACAGCAATGTACACTGGGGAAAAGAATCCCTATTCAATATGTGGTGCTGGGAAAATTGGATAACCACGCATAGAAGATTGAAAGA
>NW_012146190.1:1000233-1001405 GCF_000956105.1 Propithecus coquereli | reverse complement strand
ATGACTTAATTGAAATGGGCTTACTTTTTTATTTTATTTCATTCAGATTTAGCATATTGATCTTCAAAATATTTTTTTAAGTGGGGATGGAATCAGTTTATTGTTCACAAACAGAATATTACTCCAAAAAAAGTATTAGAAAAAGTCTTAATATTTTTTGGTACTATGTCTCTCTGTCTGAGAACCAGCATCATCGATCAGTCCATTTGCCTATAACCTTGAAAATATTCCAAACAGTTATGGTGACATTAAAACAAAGATAACTCTGCATTTCCCCAATCTAAGGAGTAAACAAATTGACTCTCGAGACAAATCCAAATTACTTACTACCTTATATAAAGTTTGGTAGATTGCTGTGTTTTCATACATGCTCTCCCCTTAGTATTTAGTGATTTAAGATAATAGGTGAAATAAAGGAATTATTCACAAGAAAGGCTTGGCATAGGCCAGTAGTCTACTCCTTAAATATCAAATCAGTACATACTGAATATGATTATCAATGCAAAGTCAAAGTGTAATGATGAAAGCTTGGGATTTGAAGTCAAACCTGAAATAAAAACTTCATTTTACAACTTGCTTGCTGAATAATTTGGGGCATGTGACTAAGCCTTACTAAACTTTAGATCCACCTTTTGTAAAATGATAACGTTCTTGCCTTGCCATTGCAGAATTAGATAAAGAATTATCTTTAAATTGCCTACCCAGTTCTATGAGCCTGTATAGAGTTGCTCATGCTGTACACTGCACAGCTCCAGGGGTTATACTTTGTAACTCAGTCCCTGTGTCCTGGCTTATACTTCTGCTTAACAAATTGATGCTATCATATAAATGATAATGTGTTATTATCATTATAAACAACACGAATAATAACAATAATATGGATCATACTATCTAGAATGAGTGCCTTTCAAAAATCTACGTAAACATCGTATAATACTGGTACTTATAGGAATCACTTGGTTGGAGAATTGGAAATAATACACTTAGGCCAAATTGAAGACTTCAAAATATTAATTCCTTGTGGCTAGAATCAGCATACATGGATAGTCATTCTTTCCAACTTTGAAATTCAGGATCGCAAATAGTCACATATAAGGACAAGGGCAAATATCAGAAGATGAGCAGGACACTAAGATCATTTAGCAACTGAGAGAGAGAGGGCATGAAGTTCC
>NW_012146190.1:983547-988893 GCF_000956105.1 Propithecus coquereli | reverse complement strand
ACATGTTCTACACCTGGTTCCTTGGAAATAATGGTGAGAGGGTGGGAGAAGCTAACTCTATTCCTGCCTTATTGTTTCTAGATCCATGCATTCTAGTTATTAGAGAAACAGAAATATGCATCAGCCTTTGTTTCAGCACCAATACGACATCCTGGAGGAGAACAACTCGAATTCTACCTGTGGTTATCCCCAAACTGGCACCTTAGCTTTCTCTCATTTTATTATGATTCTAAATAGTAAGACATAAAGAACAGGGGATTCCACTTTTATCCACCCATTGTCACATCTTTGCCTCAAAATGGGTCCCCTAGTTTGAGAAAACGGTATGCAGGATATTTTGCCACTAGATCAGGCTTGAGATAATGGTTACGATGGAACCACTCTAAGTAGGGAAGGCAAATCTATATCTGAGGTAGGTGGGTGTCAATTCCAATAAGTATGAATGCACCGCCATTGGGGAGAGGTTTCATTGTAATCTATCTTCCTCCCAGTAGTGGACTGGTCTCTGTAAATAATTGTGCCATGTCAATGAGTTAGCATCAGTTTCTACTGCTAGCATATTGGAATTCAGCGGGCCTTAGCTAATTCCGATTAAGGAAGGAAAGCCCATGCTCTTGCGCCTATGCCTAGTATCCATCTCTGCTACAATGGCTACTGCACAAGCATATTCTCCAGTTCCACTGTTGAGAATGTTTTCTGTGGTGTATTCTATATGGTGGGAATTAACAGGAGACACAAAGGTCTGCACACACTATACACAATCCCACATATTCATTCATGTGTTTCTGTCTCAAACTTTTTTGTTTTTCATCTGCCAATCTTGATTCTTTCCAGACTCCTAACCAATGAGCCAGGTCATTTACAACTGTCAGAAATACTTATATCTATGTGCCTCAAGTGCCTTCTCCCTACATACAAAATGACTGTCCAAATACAGATGCTTCTTAACTTATGATGGAGATATGCCCTGATAAACCCATTATAAATTGACATTATCATAAGGCAAAAATGCATTTAATACACTTAGCCTACCAAACATCACAGCTTAACCTAGCCTACCTTAAATGTGCTCAGAACACTTACATTAGCCTATAGTCAGGCAAAGTCATCTAACATAAAGCCTATTTTATAATAAAGTGTTGAATGAATATCTCGTGTAATTTACTAAGTACTGAAGGTGAAAAATAGAATGGCTGTATGGGTACCCAAAGTATGGTTTCTACTGAATGGGTATCACATTCACACCATTGTAAAGTTAAAAAAATCATAAGTCAAACTATTGTAAGTCAGGAACTGTCTGTATATTGCCTGTAGCTTTTCCACTAGAAGGATTTCCTTTAATGACTATGTTTTAGAGCCATCCTCAGCTTGGATTGAATTGTGGCAATAGTCCATTTTTGCTAGCATCAACCCATCTATGTGAGTTCTTTCTTCCTCTAATAGTTTATTCTAGGAAACTCCCATTAGATTATATGTATAAGTTTAGGCAAAGGCATCAGCACAGCAAAGGCAGGCAAAATGGAGTTCGAGCCACCTATTCATGTAACTTACTTTTACTCTCTGGAATTGGTTGGGCTTCACCTGGAATATGTAATTTCCATCATACAATGTATTGTCGTCATGTCTGTCCATCTTTATGACTTGAGGAATCTGACAATAGCCAGCTCAGGATGGACATTCCTCCTCTACCAGAGTAATGGGGTGCTATATGGGTGAGGCACTTGGTCTCTACACAATTTGCTATTGTGGTGACTGACTGCAGCTTTCTGTCTGCCGGTACTACCCATGTATTTTCATAATTATCAAACAAGTTGAGAAGCACCCAGTTGTTTGCCATTCTATCTTATCCCAAGAACACCATCATCTAATTGCTATTACCAAAAAACCTCATGGACAAGCCACCTCCAGTCTTGCTACCATTACAGTAACTACACTCATTTTGCCTCTGACAGTTATGGACTATCCCCTATTCTCTGCCATTGCATAATTTCCTGCACCCAATTTTAATACCAAGTAGTCCAGTTCCATGGCAATGCTTCCCACTGTTAATCCTGCCTATGGATGAAAACCATGTCTGAGCTTCTGAAAGATGCTGGTGGACTCTTCACCAGTTGTTTCATTATTTCCTTAGTGAATTAAATGTTATCTGGGTTTCCTTAAGCAACGTTGCTAATTGGTGGGTTCTTCGGTCTCACATAATAAATATATGATAATATTCTCACCTTCTTTGTTCTTCTTGACCTCTTATACTATTGTGGATGTTGCAGAATCTTCATATTATTGTAGTTTTTCATCACATCCACAGTTCGAAGAGGCCCCACAACAAATGCTGATACTTGGTGCTGGTTATCAACTTCTTGGCAATGGGCAATGGTAGGAGTAGATCCTGAGGAGTGTTTTCGGGCAGTGAAATTAGGTCTTATTACAAGGTCTCCAGACAAGGGGAAGATGCCACCTCTATTGATGGAGAAAAGGCTGCTTCTGCCAGCCTGGAGGGCTCAGGGGAGCGTGGGTTTCAAGATTCTGGGAGTTGTCCACTCACCTAACTCCATTTCAGGTCTCAAGGTTTTATTATTTTCTATCAAGGCACTGAATTTAACATAAGAAGTCTGTCATGGCTGTGAATTCCTAACTTCTGCAATTATGCAACTATTAATATTATAATGCATATCTAATTTTCAGTATAGCTTAACCTGTAGCTGTAGTTGATTAGGTTCTCTCTAATTGCTTGCATAGCAGATGCCTTCTGGTTTTCACATGACATGAACTAACATTTGGCTGAACTAAGCCTGTCATTTATTATTATTTTTGTTATTGAAGCAAACATAATAGTAATACACAATTAACATGTATAAAGTTTACAACATGTGTTTTTGCAATCTAAACACACCTGTATAATTTACAGCCAGCTCAAAACCTAGAATATTACCAGCTACTCAGAAGCCCTCCTAAACTCTTATCAACTTTACAAACCCCACAAAAGATATTGTCCTGATACCCGAAACTAATATTATTTTTGCTTATATTTGAACTTTACATAAATAAAATGTTATAATATGGATTCTTTTGTGTCTAGCTTCCTTCATTCAGTAATGATAGTTTGATGTTCATTCATATTGTTGCATATTGTTTGTTCATCCTACTATGTGAATACACCATAATTTATTCACCCATTTTATCATTGATGGGTGCTTGAGTAGTTTCCATTTTTAGTCAATTAGAGATAGTGCTACCATGAACATTTTTATATGTGTTTTTATTATTATTATTATTATTTTAGAGAAACGGTCTAACTCCTATTCTCCAGTTCCACTGTTGAGAATGTTTTCTGTGGTGTATTCTATATGGTGGGAATTAACAGGAGACACAAAGGTCTGCACACACTATACACAATCCCACATATTCATTCATGTGTTTCTGTCTCAAACTTTTTTGTTTTTCATCTGCCAATCTTGATTCTTTCCAGACTCCTAACCAATGAGCCAGGTCATTTACAACTGTCAGAAATACTTGAAATAAAGCTATATGTGCTGACAGAATGTTATTTTGGTGGCATATCTTTGTTTAGCAGACTAAAAGACCTGCTCTAAAAATGCACCATTTTCTTTGGGATAACAGCTTTAGTGGTTTGAAGATTTATGTTTCCAAACAGTTTATAAACCCCTGTGTAGAAGTTAAAACAATAGTTACCTATCTAAAATTAATCTTGCTCTTGAACAATCGTTTCCACTGATGGTGGGATTATGTCTTACAAATACATGTTAACTTATTCAGTACAGCTTTTAAGTTTCTCATTTTTTTGGTAAAACATAAAGATAAAAATCAGCATTGTTTCACCAAGTTTGTATTCCCCTGTGGGGGTGATATAAAGTCTTACAGGGCAGGTTTGGAGTGAGTAGGTAAAGTAACATTTTGTCTATATGCTATTCTGTGTTCTTGCTGATCATTTTTCAAGAATTTTCAAGAATAACTTATCTTTCTTGGTCCTTGCTTTGCACTGTGTATACTCATAATACTAATAACTTAACCATGATTTTCATTTGTCAACTTCATTGTTCTTTTCCTAACCTTCACACTTCTGCTAATCTTCTTAGTAATTCAATACTCCTGGAGAGGCTGAAAAATCTTGGCTACCAGCCCTCTCAGTCTTGGCAAGCCCAAGAACTTTTGATTGCTTTCTTCATTCCATTATGAATTCTGTGAGGAAAGCCTCATGCCCATTTACGTAGGCACCCATTGGAGACTTTGATGTTTGAATTAGTTTGTACTATCTAGAAAGGAGGGCCTCACCAAAAGTTTAGGAGCAAGTGCTCATAGGAATCTGGGACAGACAGAGCAAAATGTGGAATGATTAAGGAGCCATTATAAAGATGCATAGTATACACCTCTTTAGGCAGCTGAACATTTGATGCTATGGCTTGCCAGAAATGTGTCTTCAGAGACTTCTGCCTGGAGAAAGACTATTCATCCATCAGCTCCTTCATTCATCGATTGAGAGCTGCCCCACAGGGTATTAACTTTTCAGCACTTCTGGATTACACATATGTGAGGGTTCAGTCTTCAAACAGGAAATGAGAGGTGCATAGCCCAAGCCTGCACTAAAGCTTTGTCACATATCATTGTGTGATGTTGATGGATAAAACATAATAGTATACCATAGCAGGGTCTGCAATAAGATTAGGACAGTAATTGAAGAAAAGTTCAAGAGGTATCCGTCCAATATAGTCCATTCTTTGTACCACTCAGATCTCATGTGCCCTCCACTAAGTCCAATTAATCTATATCTCCTTCAAGGTAATAAGCAGAAATCCCTCTTCAAATATTTAATATAAGAGGGTTAATGAAACAAGCTATAGTCTCAGCCACAGTAGCTTAATTGGTCCAAAGCCTTATTTATATTTATAATTTTCTTCCTCAATCAACCATACTAGGTATTTCTCACCTCCAATGACATTTTGGTAGATGTGGAGCCCATGAACAATGGGGTGGCTCAGACTTTTATGCATGAGGTGTCTGGATGTTTAGTTAACTTGCCATTCTCAGGACAATTACCCAGACATCATTATCACTAGATGAGGAGGTATCTAGGAGATCAACCAAGGAATTCCCTAAGGTTCAGATATATTTCTCCTTGCCCATTGTGTATACCACAATCCCCACTTTTATTTGGTAATCAATCTATTACCTCTGCAGTATAGTAACTTTTATCTTTGTCTAATGTTCTAGTGACACTAAGTGCCAAAAGGGATCAGGTAGTAGCAGGTAGTATTTGGAGCTTCAATATCACTGGAAATTTTATTGCTTCTACTGGTAGATGTGTTCCTCTTGCCCACTCCTCTCTCTCTG
>NW_012146190.1:981032-983497 GCF_000956105.1 Propithecus coquereli | reverse complement strand
GCAAATAGTCACATATAAGGACAAGGGCAAATATCAGAAGATGAGCAGGACACTAAGATCATTTAGCAACTGAGAGAGAGAGGGCATGAAGTTCCAAACAAGGTACATGTAGGGCACCAGATTAAATGGTCACCAAAGTTGGGGCAAAGCAGGAGACAATTTAAAACTGCCAATGTTCAGGATACTGAAATCAATTATTTAAGAGCTGTGAAGTCATTGGTTAAAAAACTACATTTCATTTAAAGAAGAAACAGTAGCCCAGAACTGCTGGCTACACCATGAGGACATGAAGGGCCCTCACCATAGGTAAAGCCTGAGATGAGACAAGAATGCTAAGCTATGTGGTTTCCTACGAAAATAATTTCTATACTCTGTATGTGATTCACCTCAGTGCTACAGTAATTCAAAATCCCATAACCATTAACTCCAGTCCTCAGAGTATGGATAGATAAACACAATTCCATACCACAGATAAATAAATGACCTGATGTGTGTAAACTGAGTGTCAAAAAAACAGCTCCAACTTTTTGACAAAGCAGGTAAACATATTCTTTCATATTTTCCAGGCTTAGTTGAATTTAATTCTTGTTCCAATGTTTTATTCATGTTAGAATTTCATTGTCTCCGTATCCTGTAAATGTTGTCAACATCTCTATAAAATCATAAAACTTACAAATATCAATACGTAGGCAAGATCTATGCACTAAAATTACAAATCTAAATGGAAAATGGAAATTTCCATTATGAAAAAGAACATATTCATGCACTCATAAAGAGAACAAATATCTGAATTCTAATCCAGCATATATGATATAGCACAGGATGGTATGCCAATATTTATCATGAATCTGTATTTTCAAATATGCCTATCAAAGACAATTTATCCATATAGTTCTTTTTTATAAGAATCACATAAAATGTGGATCAATTATTTTTCTGCTAACTCTATTAAATGCCTTGTCTGAGCTAATTATTTCCATCTCTTTACTGCACATTAGTTCATTATATCATTTGAAATCCAGTTTCTGCCACAGAAATTATTTTAAGACCACTATTTCCCATTCTTTCTTGGCTGAATACATTTTGCTCAGAATAAAAGTCATAGAAAAAAGTCCTTGGCTGCATAAAAGTCCTTTGTTGGTGCTTTTGAACTCCCTGGTCGTGGACTACAAAGAGTCCAGCGCTCTGCCTCTCACCCCTGTAGAACAGAAACGTCGCCTTTTGTGGATCTTGATATACAGGATACATTACTGAGTGCCTTTAAAAGCTTTGTGAACCTTGATGGAAATCAGAGGTGAAAATGACAGTTCAAATGTCTGGTCTGGGTTTAAAAGATCTATGGTAATATATTTTTCTTCATAACAGATGCAGATAAAATAGTGAGAGTTGTTCTACCAGGAAAACAGTAAAAGCAAGCTCAGACTTACGGTCACCACTCTTTGTACTTGCCAAAGCCATAGCCCGGTGGACTAGGGAAGCAGACACACTGCTAGGGGTGCTGCTAGGAGCAAAGAAACATCATTATGTTTATTGGGATTGGATAAGATTTGTATCATCAATGTCTTTAAATTCTAAGGTGAATTTTGGATTAAAGTCACTTGTTTAAATGTACAATTATTATTTAATCATGATGAAATTATTCATACTAATCTTGAAGACATTTGAATTATCAGTGCCTGGATCAAAATAATTGACCCAAAAAATATCTGTTTCCTTGAAAATGAAATTAGTTTGGAGTTGTATGAGTCAGGTTCATTTAGGGAAGCAGAGGCACAATAAATGTTATGAGAATGAAGAACGTATTGTATGGATTAGGCCTTCTACAAAGTGTAGGAGAAGCTGAGAAAGTGAAGGTATGGAAAAAGGAAGTCAGAAGATCAGAGAAAGAATCAATAATCATTCCTGCTGAAGCCCTACTATGGGTCAACAAGTCAGATCTGACAGGAAAATCTGAGAACCAAGAACATTCCCAGCCTTTAAAATGGGACTGCTCACCGATGAGCAATGAGCCGAATGGGATGCTCATTGAAAGGTCTCTGGGAAGCCACTGCTTATGTGTGGCTGACACCTCTTTGGCTCCAAAGGTGAATATCCATAGATAGGCCTGAGGCCAGTGGTAGTCAGCAGGGCCATCAGTCAGGAAGATAAGCAGGCGATAGAAAAAGGAAGTATGAAGACAAGCTGGGATCCCTGGGGACGGCTGTGTCTGCCCACCATTCTAGATGAGCCATGAACTGCTGATAGTAATGGCCTTTTCTTCCCTCCACTTTCCAAATTTCATACAAGTTCCTTTATTGACTAATTCTAATTTTCAAACTCATAGGGAAGATAATTCTAGAAAATAGAGTTTCTAGTTTAACCAAGTTGACAATAGCTCAATTAAGCCCAAGAGTTTTCTTTCCAATGCATATAAAAATAATTGTGTTATTACAATTATACATTAAAATAATCAGAAGAGGAAGACT
>NW_012146190.1:959608-964762 GCF_000956105.1 Propithecus coquereli | reverse complement strand
GTTGTCCAGGCTGGAGTGAAGTGGCCCAATCATAGCTCACTGTAACCTTGAGCCCCTGGATTCAAGCCATCCTCCCATCTCAGTCTCCTAAGTAGCTGGGACTATAGGCATGAACCACCACAGCTGGCCTGTGTATATGTATTATAATGAAAATATGTATATATTTCCACTGAACACATACCTTAAAATGAAATTATAGAATTATTAGATATTGATAGATTTAGCTTTAGAAGATATTGAAAAGCATTTTTCAAAATAGTTATGCCAATTTACACCTCTACTAGTAATGGGAATAAGAATTCTGATTGCTTGACAGTCTTGCAAAAATTTGATGTTTTTGCTCTCCTTCTTTGCTTTATTATTATTATTTTTTTAATTTTAGCTATTTTTTAGGTAGGTAGGATATTTCAGTGTGGTTTTAATGTATGATTCGTTGATGACATTTTAAACTTGAACACTTTTTCATAACTTGTCTTAGGTCAAGTATTCACAGGCTCAAATTTGAGCTAAGGATTTGTTCGAGGGTGATTTTTTGAGGGAATGTTCCCAAAAGAAGCAAGTGAGTGAGTGGGGAGAACCATATAGGGAAGGAGGAGACGAAAGCAAGGGTGAAATTTCAGGTGAAATCCCATAATTTCCCTGTTCCTACAGCCCAAAAATCTTAATATAGTCCAATTCATCATTTTTCTCTTGGTAATGACTATACTTTGTTCCTCGTTTAATAAATCTTTGCACAAAAACTGAAAGTCATGAAGATACTTTCTTTCCTGTTTTCTTCTAAAAAATGTGTTGTTTCCCTTTTTTACATTTAAATATCTAATACGTATGTAATTGATTTTTGTGTGAGGTAGAAATCAAGATGTATTTTTTTTATATTGACATCTAATTGATTCAGCATCAAATACTGAAAATATCTTCTTTTCTTCTCTGTCATTTTTAAGGCTTCTAGCAGTTATTGATTGTCATCATTATGTTTTATCTATATCAATTCATGTGTTACAGTCACTGCATAACAAAATGCATTTCCTTCTACTCAACTGCAGATGAGCATCTTAGGAACCACGATACCATTGCATGCCAGGGGGCTTGAGTACAGGTACTTTATTAGACAATGTGATCAAAGACATACACTATAAGATGGTGATCCAATAAAAGATGCATAATTGATTTAACGTCGTCTATGTTTTATTAATTGCTCAACCCTACAGCCCTTCTAAAAATAGATCTCATGACTTTCACACAGGAAAAGGGACAAAGCATCTATCCATTGGATCCTATCCCCCTCTTGGTCAAACGTCACTTCATAGGGCATTAATACACTTGTGCAGCCAGGTTTCACATTTGTGAGTCCTAAGATATCCCTAGGCATCTCATAAAAGAGCAGTAGAGTAGCCCTGGTGCAGGAGACAAGAGAAGCAACCTGAGCCTGTAGAAAGAGCTATCAGTTCATACCTGTCTTTAGCTGGTTGAGACCTGCACAGGGTGGTTATTGTAGCAATACTGGTTAGGAAATAAGGCAGAGAAGATTCGATGAAGTATACAAGAGGTTTCCTTTACACTACCCAACCACTGAGAACCAAACTGTAGGAGGACCTTTTCTGAGAGTGCTGAAAAGCCGGGCCAAAATCTCTAAATACCCTACCTCTGCCCCAGGGTTATTTAGGGGATTGTGCAGAAGGGAAAGAGAGATGACTCTGGGACTTCTCAGAGATGCAGTACATCTAAGCCCTCACTGTGTCTATTCTCAAGGCTTTGTGCTTGTTTGTTGAATTTGGGGGTGGAGGAAATGGTGGTTAAAAAAAGAGAAAGATATAAAAAGATATGTATGGCTGTACATTCTTCCGTTCTGAATGACTCATGGCAGTTATTCCAGGCTCTGTCTTTTGTTATTTAAAGGTAAGTTTGTTGAAAAACAAAAACAAACAGATACAACTTTTAAAACACCCCATTCTCTCACAAGTGTCTGGAGCTTGGGAATGCATTTCAGAGCTCCCGGAGTATTGTGTCTGCTTTGGATTGCAAGAGTCTGTTGAAACATTTAGAAATTTCTTTCTTTGTTCTTGATTTATCCTCCCTACCCTGAGGGTAGTTCACATAGAAAGCCGTTTCTGATGCTTAAATGGATTGGAGAGACTAGGAATAAAATGAATAAAATCATTTGTTTAATTTGAAAATGTTGTACCACTACACAGCTGTGGCAGGCTAAAGATAGGCGTACTATCGTCCAAATGATGTACAAAATATAGGAGACAGACGTCTACAATGTGGCCCAGCAAGGAATATCGGGGTTGAACCTTGACTATGATACAGTCCCTCCTCCAGGCTACTTTTATGGGAAGGAACAGCCCAGAATTTCTTTATTTCTCTAGCCCAGTGAGTTTCTGACCACACATGAATTTCACTGCTAAAATACTAACCTAAGATGCCTCTCAACAGGCAACTGACTTCCCCACCCTACGTTCTCTTCTTTAATATCCTCTGATACATTTATTTGCTGGTCTAGTAGTGAACTCAAGTGAAAGAAAACCTCATTGAGTAGGCATTAAAATTTTCACTAATTTTTAAAACTGAGACTTTTTTGGACTGGTTTGCTTCACATGGCATAGTCCCTCATGATGACCATCTTATTTAAGTAGAGAGTTGCTTCCCATACACTGCCTGGGTCTTTGTTTCAGCTAACATGGTAATATTCATATTTAATTGATGATTTATTTAGATATAAAAAGAGCCCTTGGGTTAGGACGAGAGGCCTAAGTTTATTAGTAAAACAGATGGAGATGGAAGCCTAAGCAATGTAAGCAGTTAGAATAAGGGAAAGTCAAAGTCCCTAAACCACTAGAGTAGTTAAACTCCTAATACCTCCAGGCTTTTAGATAAAGGGTTTAGGACAAATAAGCCTACCCAAAGGATTACCCAACTGAATGCTGACGCCTGCTACCTGGAGGCAGGTAAACTATAATGGTGCTAATTGGTGCCACTTAAGCTCTTCACCTTAACCATCATCCCACAAGTTTATTTGAGAATGCTAGTTAGTGTTGACCCAGGGCCTGAGGGCCTTTATGACCCAGCTTTCCCTGAAGCTTCTGATACTGCAGAGGCCTTGCTGGAAGGGCAGGAAGCCTGCCAAAATGCCAAGGTTGTATGCCTGATTTGGCAGCTGTGCCTTTAATAGACAACAGCGTGGGATGAAGCCAAGCAGTCCCCAGATTGGAATGATGTGACAGATGCTAGTTAAGGTTATACCCTTCTGTGCTAGACTGTGCCTGCATGGCATGTATGCATGAGAAAAAGTATTTCCAGGTTGCCTACATTAGTAAAACCCAGTTTAGAAGTGATGGATAAACTCCTGAGGGATCATGGAGGGCATTACTGGCTTCAAGGCAGTAGTGTGGGCAGTCGATAGTTGGATGTAGACCTATCTATGTCCTGACAATGGTTATTGCCCTATCTTCCCAGAATCCCACAGAATTCCTCTTGGTATTCTCTGGCTTTCCACATGTTTTTCATCCTGGTGTGTCACTTGACATAACATGATTCCTTCTCCACCTGTAAAACATCTTCACTCTATTCCTCCCTGGGATCAACTCTCAAATTATTGCCCACAAATCCTTACCTGGGGCGTCTGCTTCTGAGAAAACCACCTAAAACAACTGAAAGGTTTAATCTATTTATAGTGATTGCACTTACTAAAAAGTTTGATTTATTCTCCCCATCTTCTTTCTGTATTATAAATATGCCCTACTTAGAAATTTTTGTTTATCTCTTTATTTATACTTTCTTCTTTTCTTGCCTTATTTGAAGTGTTTCCAATTTTTTCTTCTCACTTTAT
Organism: Propithecus coquereli; assembly: GCF_000956105.1. NCBI lineage: Eukaryota > Metazoa > Chordata > Mammalia > Primates > Indriidae > Propithecus > Propithecus coquereli. The sequence continues at coordinate 960,933 of NW_012146190.1, read as the reverse complement.
CTTTTCCTTTTTTCTTTCTATGGTTTTGGGAGTTATCTTCTCTGTATCTATTCTTCTCTTTTCTACTCTGATATTTTTTCTGAGAATGACAATAAGTAAACCCTTGAAGTCATTTTCTCTGGAGTCTATGTAAATGAATTGTTGCCAGGCAGTAATAAACAGCACGTTTCATAGAAGATAAATTTTATCCAATCAAATGTTAGTTAGATCATTATTTTATATGAGACATGAAAATATAATACAGAATGCAAAATTTATAAAATTGTATTGTGTAACAACACAGGACTTCACAGACATTGCATTGTTCTGAAGGCAGCTTCAGCTAAGTCTTAAATCCTTTCAGGCTTTTCAAATGAAAGTACTTGAGATGTTTTAAGTTGATTTATACATGTATATATATGTGTGTGTGTGTGTGTGTGTGTGTGTGTGTGTATATCAATCTGTTGAAATGAGGTTATGCTGAAGTAATTAGCATGGGTACTATTTTAGTGACATAGCACAATTAAGTTTATCTCTTTTTTAAAGAAAATATGTTGAGGTCCAGAAAATTCTTTCATGCATTTGTCCTCGATGTACTCAAAGGTGTAGGCTGCTTTACTCTGTGACACTTCCATCTAAACCTAGGCTTTTCTAATTGCTGCAACAGGAATAAGCAAGTCTAGAACCAGAAAATACACGTCGCAGTCCTGCAGCACACACATCACTTCCTGTCATCTTGTTGCATGCCATACTTAGATGACCTTCCTTAAGTACTAATACAAAAGGACGAGAGGCTACTGCTGTCATGTATCTGGAAGAAGAGGACAGCTGGCAGCAGATAAGCATCACAAGTCTCCACCTCAATTTTCAAGAAAAAAATGTTTCTCCTAATAATAATAGCAAATATTGGTAGCATAAGTATTAACCTTAAACCTGTGAAAGATATTTAAATAGATAGTGCTGTGATAAGAAGTCTTCTTCAGCTTAATATTATTAAATTAATTCCTTAGGGACAAAAGTATTGCTTTTGATGAGTAATTTGTAAGCCACTTGGACCATTATTTGACTGTTTTTCACATCATCTGACTTTTTAAAATGTCCTAATTGTACTAAAATTATAGGATTTTAATTTCCCTTACTGTATAGATATAGTACTCATTTATTTTTCAATCTTCTTGATCTTTACAATATTTTCAGTAATAATTTTTTAACATTTTTATTAAGAGGCATCTAGAATCATTAATAGTCACATATGTAAATGTGAAGATTAGACTTCTAAAATAAAAAAGCATATTTCTGTAAATTTTCTTTCATAGAAGTGCTACATCACAGTGACATTTTATGTC
>NW_012146190.1:944820-956383 GCF_000956105.1 Propithecus coquereli | reverse complement strand
AATAAACACAACAAAATATTATTCAAAAATAAAAAGGAACAAAATAGTAATAATGCTATAATATGGATGAACCCCAAAACATTATGCTACATGAATGAAGCCAGATGCCAAACACCATAGTGATTCCATTTATACTAAAAGTCTAGAAAAAGCAAATTAATAGAAAGAAAATAGATTAGGGATTGTCTGGGACTGGTGGTGGGAACATGGCATGAGTGTAAATGGACACAAGAGATAGATATTTTTGGAATAATAGTAATTCTAAAACTAGATAGTACTAATGGTTGCACAACTTGGTAAATTTATCAAAACTCTATGGATTACACACTAAAAATGGAGAATTTTATGGTATAAAGTTGTTTTCTTTTTTAACAATAACAACAAAAAAAAGATTCTCAGACCAGTGTAGCTTCCTCTCTGGCATGACTTTTCATTTAGCATAGTTGTAGTAAGCTTAGGCTGCAATGATAAAGAGACCCTACAATGTGGGAAGTGTTCTGGATAGTGAGTGGCTTTGCTCCACAGGATCATTCTAGGATCCAGTTTCCTTCTAAGTTCTTTATCAGTTCTCCTATAGTTGTGGTCATCTGTATAATAGAAGTCTTCGTGGGCAGGCCCCAACTGGCACAGACCATTCACAGTATTAGTGAGAATCTGGTCACATGGTTCATCCTAACTGAAAGGAAGACTGGTAAATGCACTGCAGTGGGGCAGCATTGGTATCAGCACAAAGAAAAGGCACAAGGGATTCTGGTGGAGAGGTTGCAATCTGTGCTACAGTGGTTGAGACTATCGACTTGGGGAAGTTAAGCAGCCACCTTTCCTCTGGCTCTACCTTTTGCAACTGAGTAACAAAAAACAAGTTAAGACTATTTCTATATCTGAAAAATAAGAATAATACAAACAAACAAATAACAACAAAACTAATGTGCCTGAGACCTTAGTCCTTTCATTTTATTGATTTTCTGCTCAAGAATTTACAACAGATTCTCCTTGTCCAAGTAATAAATTTTCAGTTTTCAGGATAGTTTGTAATCTTGAAATTGGCCTCTATCTGAATTAATTAGACAAAATATATCCAATATTTTCAAAATAAACTTCTTTCTCTAGATATGTCATATTTTTCATCGTCTCTGCCTTTGTTCATGTTTCCCAAAACCTATGATAAAAATCCATTCACTCTGACAATAAAATTTATATCTCTTCTTTAAGAATCAGTTCAGTTCCATCTCCTCTATGATGGAGTTCATCAATTACTACAGCACAATTTGATATATCTTTCCCCAGAACTAAATGGTCATATTTCCAAAGTAAAAAAATCAAGATATTTTATTCTGACACAGTACACATGCAGATTTTTAAACTAATTTTTAAAAAGCTTTAAAGAGTTAGAAAACCAAAATTACATGATACCATTTATATAACTCTGCTTTTTTAAAAGAACAAAATTATATTTAGAATTGTTTTATAATCTATTGTGTGCCCTGTGCTTTGCACAATGCCCATAAATATTTCTTGAATAAATATGCTATAAGCCTAACCATAAAAAACTTTACTTTATACTTCATTTTCTATTTTGTCCAGAGGTGGCTGTATTTCTTAGGTTAAGAGTTTGGGCTCTGGGGGCCATAATACCCTGTTAGCAATTAGCACATCTAGCACCTAGACCTTGGTTTCTAAATATCTTTTGCAAGTAGAAGGAAGCAGTACACTTAAAAAAATGGCTGAATTCAGTGCTGGTGTTGGAGAAGTAAAAGTACAGGATGAGCCTGGATCATCTTGTTTTACCTGAAAGTAAGAAAGTGTTTATGTTTTAAAAAATGGCGGGGAGATATCAAAAGGATGCGAAGGAGTTAGCTTAAAGGAACTCACAAGAACCATATCTGGGAAAGTTTGAGCATTAAAATATACAATATTAACCATCGAATGGTGTAAGAATCCTTGAGTTCATCCTGATAATTTGTATGTAAATAAGGTCATGCTCTTTTTATAGAGGATGACAATAGATATAGAAGGAATAATATGGTTAAAAGATCACCACTTGAGTTAATTAAAGCAGGAATCACCAAAGGATGCAAAGATATCAAAGACTTAGGGTAAAAGCTTGAAAAGAAACAAAATAACTTATAAATAGTTTGTTAATTACAAATGAAAATATGGTAACTTAATAGCGGGGAAAAAAACATAAACAAACCCTAACTTAACCAACTGATAAAAGTAATCATGACAAATAATGCTGCCAACTGACATCAGGTACCCCTTGATATGTATGCTACACCAGGAAGGATATAGCATCACTTGTGGAGTATTCTTGTCAAGAATAGATAACCGATGTATAATCACGAGAAAACATTATAAACGCTGAAATCAAGGGATGGTCTATAAAAAAAATTGCCTGTGCTTTTCAAGAATGTTGATGTCATAAACTGTTTCAGATTAAACAAGAATAAAGAGACAGAATAAGTAATTGCCATGTATAGTCCTGTATTGTATCCTATCTCTGTGCAAAATGTGGCAGCTATGACAGTCCTGAAACAATTAAATAATTGTATTTTATAAATGTAAAATATCCTGAATTTGATAGTTATATGGTGTTTGTAAAAGAATCCCCTTGTTCTTAAGAAAAATATGATGAAGTATTTAAGGATAAAATATGTGGAATAAAGTAAATGTTGCAAAAAATTGATTAATCTGGGTATAAGTCATAAGAGAATAATTTGTATTATTCATTAAATTCTGTAAATTTGAGATTATTTAAAAATAATTTTGTTAAAAAATCTCTTTTCAATGAGTAGGGAAAATATAGGAATTTTATTCTTACTGGTTTAGATTTATATCTACATTACAACACATCTGTTAATTATGTACCTTTGGGCAAATTGTTTAATATATCTAAGACCTATTTTTCTCATCTGTTAATAGGAGGATAAAAATACCTATCTAGAGTAGTAAAAAGGAGGACTTAAAGAAATATTTTTAAATTATTGGCAAAGTGCCTGGGCATAAACACATAAAAAACCAGCTGTCATTATTATGGCATTCTAATTAATAATAATAACAACAATAATAATGAGATGTTTGCCCTCACTATAATGTAAATTCTATTGTGCATTCAGTATGAAATTTTAAGTAATTCTTAGAAATACTTCCTTAGAGATTCAGTGTCATGATTTAACTTTGCATAGCCTTGTCAGCCAACTTTTCCGGGTTTGAAAGGTTGGTTTTTTTGGTTTTTCTTAACCTTTTTGTTTTTGAGTCAACTTCACATTCATTTCTAATCACATCTTATTTTCTCCATTGCATGGGCCCCTGAGTACATGACTTTTAAAATGGTGTCTTCTCCACATATCTGTAATTAATAAATTAGCTTGTCTTCATAATTGATGATATAAAATATCAGTATTTCACATTTTATTTATCTACACATATGAAAATAGTCTTTTTAGATATCTGCAATTAAATTAAAATAAAATATGATAATTTTATATACTCACAAATAAATATTATTTCATACTGTCCTGCTTTAAAAGCAAAGAAATAAATTGTGTGGATTATCAGTAATTATCCCTAAGTAATTACAAGCAAATTATATTAGAATCACAGTTTTCTGAAGTGTATCTTGATTTTGTATAATATTAAATAGATTTTAATGTATTAACTTAAATAGATTTATAATAACTATATCATTTATAATGTAGTAAAATATAGTCCATGAATTGGCAGCATACAGTTTTTTAAATGTTGTGATAGTGGAAGATTATTTTAGGTGTGATTTGAAAATGACTAGAAGTTATTTCGTTAGAGAAATAATTTCATTTTATCACCAATATCAGATAATTTGAATCATTTATATTATTTTACAGAACTAAATGACTTATTTATTTAATTGCTAATTTTTCCTTCAGTCTTTTTTCTTTTGGGCATGTGCCTTCATGAATGATTGTGTATGTACAAATCCTTTCATACTATTGATGTCTTGGACTTTTTCTGATTACAACTAGCACATAAATGAAGAAACAAATGGGATAGACTTTTGTTAAACTACTAAACCCCATTAATTTATAGTGGATGGTACATTGTGATCATCCAATTTAATACATTTATTTTGAAAAAACTTTAACATAGGCGATCTGACTATAAGCAGGATATTCTAGCAGGTAATAGCATGGGTTTTTCTAAGGTCTTTGCTCACAAAGTGTCCTCCAAGTGTCCGTAATCATTGATGACAAATGACCATTTATTTGATCCTTTTTACTCATCTCCTCAATATTATAGTTGAAAACAGTCACAGCAATGGCTTCATATATTATCGTGAGAATGAAATGAGATAAAGTGTCTTAAACAGTTATGACAATTTCTGGAAGATAGTAAATACTCAGTAAGCATTAGTGAAAATATTGAGGAAGATGATCAAAATTATGATACTATTTCAAGGCCTCAGATCTAGTTGGTGTATGTTTGCCCATTATAGTGAGTTGATTCCATTTACTCTGCAGAGGGCATTCTACTAAAGCAACTTTGCTGTAAAAGAAGAAGATTGTTATTATAATTGGTGATGTATATAGATATATTAAGGGTGTAACTGAGAAAAATGTGGTGTAGGTCAAAATTATATAATTTGTTAATGAGCTGGCACTAAAGAAACAAAAAGTGGTGCTAAATAAAAATGCTAAAATTTGTTCAAAGTAGGCATTACTCACTACAAAAAATATGAGAAGAGTTTAAGGAAAAGCAGACTCTAGAAGTTATTCATTATGCATTCCATTACCACGTCTATATAAAACACCCAACTGGAAATGCATTCTAAGAAAAGCTCTCTGTTTTAAGAAAAGAAACAATGTGTTCCATTGGAATAAGTTACCAGACACCAATGTGGAATTTAAGTAATGGTCATTCTTCATAATAAATAAATATGTGTGTATTACCATCAGCATTTTCATATATATTTAAAAATTATCACTGATAATCATTAATGGAAGCTAAAATTGATACTTATCTCTGTCCTAACCTTTAGTGGAGTGTATAAAGCATAATTTTACTAGATAGCTCCATTTGTCATCTCACTAAAAATATGAAAGATTTTATTTGCTTCACTCACTTGTAGTTTTAATTTTTTAAAAAATAGAGAAGCTGAATTTAGTTTTACAGTGCTTAATGCTATCTATTTTTAAAATCACTTTTCTGATATGATGAACAATCCTTGAAAAAACAAGTCACTTTTTATATCTATTAAAATGGGTTCCAGGATTACATTAATCTCACATTGTAGTTAAATGAGCTGAATTTTGAAAATAGAATTAAGATGCTCTAAAATAATTTATGGTTTGTATCAAAACATCAGCCATTGCCAGAGCTCAAACTGATGTATGATAAAGTCCATGTAAGTAAACTGCGTAATCAGAAATATAAAAGAAAAAGGCTTTATTGGCCTGGATGGTTTGTTTCTCTGATAATATCAAAGAAGCTTATGAACAAGTGATTTCAGGGGGCTTTCAGAGAGCCATTAGGGCAAGAGAACATTGGAGGTTTCCTAAAATGATCTGCTCTCAGTATTTGAAAAAATTGATCAAGTGCCTTTATGCTGTTAATTGTTAAGTAAATGAAACCAAATTGGGTAGGTCCTAGAACATGACAGGAAAATATCGAAAATATAGAGAAATCTAGAAAAGGAATAAACAAAAACTCCAGGATACTTGGGGCCAAGACTATTAAATATAATAATGTTAAAAGTCAGAATAAAATCTCCATATACTCTACACCTCCTAGTATAAGAAAATAAATCAAAATTATAAATTGTCAAGTTACAACAAAATTTTTAAAAAAGAAAATATATCAAGCTATTTCCTTTATTTTCACTAAAACTAATTGTGCTTCTTCTTCTTTTTTTTTTTTTTGAAAAGTTAATACGGCCCTGCAGTTACTTACTGTTTGACACAGTGGGGATTGCACAGAAAGCTCAAGGTGAGTATCTAACTGTAGTATTTTAAAATGATTACGATACGCAGAGTAGAAGTTGTAATATTTCTATTTCCTATGCCTTTAGTCTAGAAACAGTTAAGTTCTTGCTGACATTCTTCGAAGAGATGTGAACAAACTGGAGAAATGATCAAGGTCCCTTCTTGTAAAAACAAGATGAGCACCTTCATACTCTGTAATGCCCAGCACTATTTTGTATATCTTGATAAAGAAAGTATCATAAAGTACAAAGAAATCTTTATCTCTAGATCCAAGTCCTTAATTTGCCTATATGTAATGAATATATTCTGCACATCTAAATGCAGCGCTTTGAACACATGATATGAATCATGAACAATATCTCACCTTTGAAAGATAAATCAAGTTGTAAGAAATAAATACATTGGTTAGGTAGGCATTCTTTGTATCAACAGAAAATTAAGTTATACTTTACACTAATATTTGGTTTGGAACACAGTGAAAATTTTTTAAATTCTTAGTTTTATTTTTAAAAAAACAATCTATATAGCTTGCAATGTTAAGAAAAAAATGTACTGATAACTTTGGCCATAAAACTGTTTAAATTCAGAAGCACTCAACCATTTTAAATACCATACATGGAAATACTGCTATATACTTAGAAAAAAATGAGGTATATTGTTTGGAGGAAATTTCAAATTTTTAATGATATTTCAAAGGGACAGTGTAACAAGTCTAAGCTCTCATCAGCTTTTATATATTTTTATTATAAAGTTATCTCACCATTCCCACTAAGTAATTGTAAACACTAAAACTATGTGCCTGCAAGTTGTTGCATGCCATCAGATGATCTTACATAGTGAACTCTTCATGCATCCAGAGTTCCTTTCTATCCTTGGAATCTGGTTTAAAAATGACCATGAGAGACAGGTTCCTATGACTTTGGCTTCCTGGATTAATTTAAAGTACAAGTCTTGTTGCCTTTTTCTATTTCTTTATTTACATGTCCACATACTGTAATTTGCATTCTTGTCTTTTACATTGATGAATTATAAAATTTTAAAATTAAAATAACAGTAACATACCTTTGAACATTTCAGAAAAACATGAATATAAAGCAAAAATGTCCAATAATTATTAACAACTACCTAGAGATAACCATTGTTTAAAACCTTGATGAATCTCCCTTAATGCTTTTTTTTTCATATACTATTACAAGATTGCAGCCAAGCATGGTGGCTGTTGTCTATAATTGCAGCACTTTGGCAGGCTGAGGCGAGAGGATTGCTTGAGCCCAGGAGTTCAAGACCAGCCTGAGAAACGTAGTGAGACCCGCTGCCTCTACAAAAAATAAAAAAAATTAGCCAGGTGGGGTGGTGCACGTCCGTAGTCCCAGCTACGTGGGAGCCTGAGGCAGGAAGATTCTCTGAACTTGAGGCTGCAGTGAGCTATGATGACACCACTGCACCCTAGCCCATGCAACAGAGTGAGGACCTGTCTCAAAAAAAAAAAAAAAAAAAAAAAAGATTGGGAACATACTGTACATGCAGTTTTGCATTTTGTTTATTGGTGTTTTTATTTTCATTTAATATTTCAATGTTACAGCAATGAATGCTTTGGAAATATTTCCTATGGTTGCAAAATTATTCTTTTTATTGTCAGGCTATTTTGATATTATTTATAATATTTTTTGCTATTATAAGTAATAGTTTGGTTATCATCTTTAGTCATAAATTTCTTAATATTTACTTAAAGATTATTACTACACTTAAAATTAGTCAATGAAAAGAATGGAATTTTATCAACAAATGAAGCTGGTTTCCAAATAGAGACAACATGTTAAGTAAACCAGCCTAGTGGGGCTTTTTAAGGCTAACCTTTTTTCAACATCTTTGTTATTGTTTTATGGACCACTTTTATTTTTCCTTAACCTCTTCCTGGAAACCAAACACCTAAAAACAAATCTCTGTATTTATATTAAGACTTACTTTAAGCTTAAGAAATAAGGGATTTAGATAATGCATTTCCTAATCAGCTGTGGGTTAAAATGAAGGGGCCTATGAATTTTGGTTGCTTCTTGAATAGATATCAATTAGTACTACCCCTTTTTGGGGCATCCTGCTTTTGAGTATCCTATGTGCCTTAGGATTTCTTCCCCAATGAATTTTCAAGTTGGATGAATCGAAATGAAGTTTTGACCATATCTCAAACCTCCTCAGGGCTCATTATTGCTTCTCCAGCTTGGGAATGTGTGCAGGATTTCCCAACTTAGCATGGTCTGTGAATTTAATTAGCATGCTGTTTACTTCCTTTTTGCCATTATTAATGAGCCTGTTTAAAAGAACTAGACCTGCCACTAACCCTAGTAGTGGTCCTCTAGATACCTCCTCCCTTCTAGAAAAATTGCCATTTATTATAAGCTCTTTTATGTGACACTTCAACCAATTTTTAGTCTATCTAAAAGTGCTCACATCCAAGCTAATTTAAACTAATTCTTTGAGTAAAATTTTATAAGATATGCTACCCTTTTGCTTTGCTGAAATCAAGATATACCACATCTATTGCTGCTTTCATCTATTAATCTCATAGCTTGATCCACAAGGAAAAAAAAGCAATTAAATTTGCCTGGCATGATTTTTTCTTTGTAAAATCATACCGCTTGCTTTTCATAATTCATTTATCCTCTAGATGTCTTCCAATATTTATCTTAGGATTTGTTTTATTATTTTACTAAGAGTTGAGATGACTGGTGCTCTCCTTTTAAGAAAACACAGCCTTGTTTGCTTATAGCTTTTCTCTTTTATAGTCTCAAGTTACCTGTGAAAATAAACAAAGCTTTGTTCGTCACTGGGAAGCAAGCTCACTGAATAGATTATAATATATTATGTCTCCCTATTCCATCTTAAAATTGTGTCACAAAAATCTATCTATTATTTATAATATATATTTTATTCCTCAACATTCTGGATTATATGATGGAAAAGTAAAATGCATAATTTTTAAAATGACTCTGTCCTTCTTGTGTTTAACAATATCTTCAATACATGCTAATTGCTTCAGCTTCAACTTCTTAACTTGGCTTTTATGTATTCATTTATATACGCACATATATGTGTATTTGCTTGTTGTTAAAGATGATTTCAGAAAGCAGGTCAATACCGTAGTCATTTCAAAGTCTTTATGGATTTCATTATCTTCTCATTAATTAGTATATACATAATCCTTATTTATTGCTTTGAAAACCCTTGTGGATATTATTAACATTTCTTTTTTCATATTTTTTTCCTGAGGTTTCTTTTTCACTAAAAGGTCTTATCTCATTATTTGTAATTTTATAACCTGGATTTCATTGATCTTTTCTACAGCGGCTATAGTTTCCCTTCATTTCTATAGTTCATTCCTGAAATCACTGGTGTACTTCACTTAGAGCATTCATAAATATTAGGACTCTTTTTGTTCCATTAATTTTTACTTTTCCCTTCGCCGCAATTAACACATTCAGGACTCTAAAATTTTTCAAAATGAAATCAGATGCAACCCCCCTTGTCACATTCTCGATTCCTAGTCAGGCTAAGTCAAGATTGTGTGATTTTAAATCCAAGAGTAAGGGAAGATGGAAAAACATGAACAGTTAAGAAGGTATTGCAAGATTCCTGGCAAGAATGAATACAGCTAAAGAAGAATTGGAATAGAGAGAACAGAGTCGATGCTAAAAGTATATAATAGGGCTTGGCAAGTGAAAACATTCAGGAGTTAGGTTTTTTCCTTTCTTTTTTTCTGTCATTTCTCTTTCTACGACAGTGAGCTAAATCAGTGCTTTTCCAAATCATCGTGCACATTACTTACCTGGAGATTTTGCTAAAATCACATTCCGATCCATTAGGTCAAGGTTGAGGCTTGAGATTCTGCATGACTAAAAAGCCCCCACGTGATGCCAATGCTGACATTGTAAGTGACTAAATGTCTGTCTGGAATCTCTGAGGAACGGCACTCACCCAAGAAAGGACTCTTCCTAAACAAATGACAATAAAAGCATACCTCTTTCGTGTTCCATTCCTAAAGAGTCTAAAATAATAACTCACATGGAGATGTGATAATATTCTAAAGTATCATCCTTAAAAAACAACATATTTGCATCCAAAGTACATTTCTACCAGAAAAAAAAAAAAAATCCCTTTAATTTTAGAAGCTTCAGACACCGAGCCAGAATTTTCAAATCATTCCAAGGAGGCTGCACCTGAATATAGGAACCGCCATGTTTGATGTACAATTACATAGTTCAATGAAGAAATTTAAATTTCACAAGAAGTAACGATAGAAACATTGTTAGGATTGTGATTTTGAATGTGAGAAGAGGGGAATTTTGGTGCAGAGAATGCTTAACAGCCACCCATTTCCCCCTTGGAATGGAAGAATTTTTAACATATATATTATTCATTATTTAATATATAAATATACATTATAATTATACTTTCCTTATTAATTTTATTGAGGTATAATTTGTATACAATAAACTGCATCAGCACAAACAGTATCAATGCAATGCTAGCCTAACAAATTGAGTAGGGAAGTGTTTTCTCCCCTGTATTCAGAAATCTCTTGCATAGAATTAATGTTATTTCTTTCTTAAATATCTAATAGAATTCACCAGCTCTAGAATCTCTTTGTTTAAGGAAGATTTTAACTATAAGTCAAACACGTTTAATAGCGATAGGACAATTCAGGTTGTCTATTTCTTCTAGAGTAAAGTTTGGTAGTTTGTATCTTTGAAGAAAATTGTTTCCTATAAATTGTCAGATTTGCTGATATAAAGCTGTCCAGGATATTCTCTTATTAACTTTTTAATATTTGCACTGTGAGTTGTTTATTAACCTTCATGTATTCCTAATATTGGTAACTTGTATTCTATTCTTTTCTTGGTCTACTTAGCAAGGGTTTATCTATTTTTTAGAAAATCTTTTTAAGAAACCACGTTTTGGCTTTATTGATTTTCGCTATTATTTGTCTTTATTCTTTTTTTTAACTGATAGTTGCTCTGATCTGCCTGTTTCGTTTCTTCTACTTGTGTTGAGTTTACTTTTTTTTCTCCTTAGCTTTCAACATGGAATCTCAGGTTATTTATAATTAATTTATCTTTGTTCTAATTTAAGTATTTAAAGTTACAAATACCTTTTTAAGCACTGTTTTAACTGCATCCCACAAATTTTCTTTTGTTTTACAGTCTTATTATCATTCATTTGAAAATATTATCTAATTTCCTTTGTGATTCCTTCTTTTGCCTATTTAGAATTTTGTTACTAATTTCTAAATATGTGAGGTTTTCTTTGCTGGCTTATGGTTATTGGTTTCAATTTAATTCTGTTTTCATTAGAAAACATAGTCTATATAATTTCAATCACTGTAAATTTATTGAAACTTTATCAATGAGATAGGCATTTATCAATTTTTTTAATGTTTTATAAAATAGGAAGTTTTGACTTTGTTCATTTTTCACAATGTTATAGCCCAGCATATACCACGTACAATTGAAAAAAAGGTTTGTATGTATATACCCTTGAACATTTTTCCAATTTTTAGTATTCTTAAAATGTTTGTAGAATTAGTTATTTGTAACTATTTTTAAATAAAT
>NW_012146190.1:925678-937460 GCF_000956105.1 Propithecus coquereli | reverse complement strand
GAAAAAACAATAGATTCGCAAACTATTGGCTAATTTTATCTTTTTTTAGTGCCATTGAAAATCAGTTTTCTGCCATTATGTCTTCTAACAGGTTATTTTTTAGAATATGAAGGATATTTAAAATTTACTCTGTGCTAACAGTACTTTACTAAATTATAAACTATATAGTAAAAAGTTTTAAATACATAAATGTTTAGTATTGTAAATTTTGAATAATAGTTTGAAAGATTTCTCAATACTATAAGTGTAAAGTATTTCACCTAATTGTTTTAGTACATGTATTATTTTAATTTAGATATTATATTTGGAGTTTATTATAGTGTAATCTATAGATTGATCTATATTTCTCTAAGTGGATTTTAAGTGATTCAAATACTATGTATTATTTAAATCCCTTTGTTTCCATAATGATTTTAGTTGTTGCTCTGCATATAGTAAATTTCTTCCTGTGCTCAAATCTATTTCTAGTGCTAGTCTCATGTTTTGCTCATTGGTATATGTGTTTATGCATCAGTGTGACATTATTGTAACTAAAAAGTGTTATTACCATATTTAAATATGTGATAGAACTAACCTTACCTCATCACCTTTTTTTTCGCCCCCAGGGTTGTTATACCAATTCTGAAATGTGTATTTCTCGATACCAACTTGATAATAGCTGATCCATTTCATCTCTCTTCAAAAATGGTAAGAATATTTCTGGAACTTACATAAAGTTTATATATTAACTTAGAGAAAAACAGAAACTTAACGACTGAGACAGCTCATCTAAGAGCTAGACTATTTCCATTTTATTCGACGATGTTCAAAACAATAGATTTGGAGGGGGGAGGGGGGAGGGCGGAGGAGGGAGGAGGGGACGGGTATTTGCATACACAAAGAGTGCAATGCGCACCACCCAAAGGATGGACATATTTGAAACTCGGACTTAGGGGGGGAGGGGGGGCGCAAGGGTAACACATGTAACCTAAACATCTGTACCCCCATAATATGCTGAAATAAAAAAAAAAAAAGAAAAGAAAAAACAATAGATTCGCAAACTATTGGCTAATTTTATCTTTTTTTAGTGCCATTGAAAATCAGTTTTCTGCCATTATGTCTTCTAACAGGTTATTTTTTAGAATATGAAGGATATTTAAAATTTACTCTGTGCTAACAGTACTTTACTAAATTATAAACTATATAGTAAAAAGTTTTAAATACATAAATGTTTAGTATTGTAAATTTTGAATAATGTGTAATGATCTCTGAAAGCAGGATAAAAGATTGTTACAATTACAAGGAGATTTCCCCTCACTCCATTGACCTCCTACATAGCTATTTCTTTTTTTCTGATGCCCCTAAACTGTCAAATTTAAATGAAATCTAATTAATCTTGTTTTAAAAAAACAAACAGTTCTATGTGTGTGCGTCATCTAAGAAAATCTTCCTACCCAGGATTGTGAAGATGTTCTCCTATGTTTCCTTCTATATACCATAAAGATCTAATTTACTCCATTTTGCCTCTTAACATTATGAGAATCAATTTATCAATTTATTTTCTAATGTTAAAGTGAGATAAACATACTCATTCAAGATATATTTTTATATATTTCTGGATTTATTTTTTAAATTTGTGATTTAGGAGCTTTGCATCTACCTTCATAATTGACATTAGTTTGAAATATTTTCTTTAATGTCTTTTTCATGTTGCATTATCTGTGTTATGTTTGCATCATAACACAATTAGAGAAGTGTTTACTCTTATGTAAGTTTACTTTTGGGTTTTTCCTTAAGTATTTGGTAGAATACATCATTAAAGCCATCTGAAAGTGAAATTTTGTACATGATTTTTAAAAATACGGATTAAAAGTTTTAGCAAATATAAGACTATAGATATTTTCTATTACATTTTGTTCAGTTTACGAAAGTTGTGTGTTTCAAGGAATTTATGCATTTTTCTCTAATTCATTAAACTTTTGGCAAAATATTGCTTATTACGTTGACTTTTCTATTAATGTATGCATGAATATATTGATGTCCTTTGTTTATACTATTGTCAAATTCCAATTTCATATTTTCTTAATTAGTCTTGGTTAGCACTTATCAATTTTATTAATTTTTTTACAAAAGCAAATTTTGAATTTCCATTTTCCTATTGCCTATTAGCTTTTTATTTTATTGATTTCAACTAATATTTTATTACTTATTTTCCTTTCACATGTTTAAGTTGCTCTTCTAAGGCAAAAGCTTAGTTTTTTTTTATTTTAAATGTGTCCTTTTTTGCATTCAACATCATTTTATATGTTGTGCTTTTATTAATTTTTAGTTCTAAAAATTTTTAATACTCACTGTGAGTTTTTCCTTGATCCTTGGGCGATGTAGGGGTATATTGTTGACCTTCCAAATGTTAATACAGGTATACTTCGGAGATACAAAATTTGGTTCCAATGCACTGCAATGAAGCGAATACACAATAAAGTGAGTTACTCAAATTTTTTGATTCCCAGTGCATGTGAAAGTTGTGTTTATACTGTAGTCTATTAAGTGTGCAATAGCATTATGTCTACCAAAACAATGAATATACCTTAATTTAAAAATATATTATTGCTAAAAAAAAATGCTAACGATCATCTGAGCCTCCAGCAAGTTGTAATCTTTTTGCTGGTGGAGGGTCTTGCCTCAATGTCGATGGCTGTTGCCGAAGGTCAGGATGGCTGTGACAATTTTTTAAAATAAGACAACAATGAAGTTTGCCACATTAATTTATTCTTCCTTTTACGAAAGAGTTTGCTGTAGCATGCAGGGCTGTTTGATAGCATTTTATCCACAGTAGAATTTCTTTCAAAATTCGAGTCAATTCTCTTAAACCCTGAAACTACTTTATCAATTAAATTTATGTAATATTCTAAACACTTTGTTGTCATTTTGATAATTTTCATAACATCCTCATGAGGAGTAGATTCCACCTCAAGAATGAAACCACTTTCTTTCCTCATTCATAAAAAAACCTCTTCATCCATTCGAGTTTAATTATAATATAGCAGCAATTCAATTCTTCAGGCTTCACTTCTAATTTGAGTTCTCTTGCTATTTCCACTACACCTGCAGTTGCTTCCTTCACTGCAGCCTTGAACCCCTCAAAGTTATCCATGAGGGTTGGAATCAGCTTCTTCCAAATTCCTGTTAATGTTGATACTTTTGCCTCCTCCCATGAATCACAAATGCTCTTAATAAGGCATCTAGAATACTGAATCCTTTCCAAAAGCTTTTTAATTTGCTTTGTTTAGATCCAGCAGAGGAAACATAATCTATAGCAGCTGTAGCCTTAAAAAAAATGTGTTTCTTAAATAATAAGTCTTGACAATAAAAATCCCTCCTCGATCCGTGGGCTGCAGAATGGATGTTGTGTTAGCAGCGTTAAAAAAGCATATTAATCTCCTTGTACATTTTTCATTAGATCCCCTAGGTGATCAGGTGTGTTGTCAATGTGTAGTAATATTTTGAAAGGAATCTTTTTTTCTGAGCAATAGGTCTCAACAGTGTACTTAAAATATTCAGTAAACCATGTGGTAAACAGATGTACTGTCATCCAAGCTTTGTTGTTTCATTTATGGAGCATAGGTAGAGTGGATTTAACATAATTCTTAAGGGTTCTAGGATTTTTGGAGTGGTAAATGAACATTGGCTCCAGCTTAGAGTCATCTGCTTCATTAATTTCCAATAAGAAAGTCAGCCTGTCCTTTGAAGCTTTGAAGGCAGTCTTTGGCTCTTTTCTGTAGCTATGAAAGTCACAGATGACATCTTTTTCCAACAAAAAGCCATTTTGTCTACACTAAAAATCTGTTATTCAGCATAGCCACTAGCATTAATCACTTTAGCTGGATCTGAATAACTTGCTGCAGCTTCTACATCAGCACTTGCTGCTTTACCTTGCACTTCCTGTGCTTCTTTCCTTGTACCTTAGAAATCAATCTCTGCTAGATTCAATTTTTTTTTTTCTGTAGCTTCCTCACCCCACTCAGCCTTCACAGAATTGAAGTGTGTTAGGATCTTGCTCTGGATTAGGATTTGTCTTAAGAGA
Source organism: Propithecus coquereli (assembly GCF_000956105.1). NCBI lineage: Eukaryota > Metazoa > Chordata > Mammalia > Primates > Indriidae > Propithecus > Propithecus coquereli. Next base: position 933,397 of record NW_012146190.1, on the reverse strand, counting down.
ATTGTGTGGCTGGTTTGATCTTCTATACAGACCACTAAAACTTTCTCTATATGCTGATTTTGTCTCCTTATCAGTAGTAAGCCTGTTTTGCTGTCTTATCATTCATTTGTTCACTGGAGTAGCACTTGTAATTTCCTTCAAGAACTTTTCCTTTGCCTTCACAACTTGACTAACTGGTGCAAGAAGTGTAGCTTCCAGCCTGTCTACGATTTTGACATGCCTTCCTCATTAAGTTTAATCATTTCTAGCTTTTGATTTAAAGTGAGGGATGTGCATCTCTTCCTTTCACTTGAACAGTTAGAGGTCATTGTAGGGTAATTAACTAGCCTAATTTCGATATTGTTTTGACTCAGGGAATAGGGAGGCCCAAGGAATGGAAGAGAGATGAGTTAAGAATAGAAGAGAGATGGGGTAACAGTCAGTCAGTGCAGCAGTCAGAACACGCACATTTATCCATTAAGTTCACTATTTTATGTGGGCACAGTTCATGGCACCCCAAACAATTACATTGGTAACATTAAAGATCACTGATCACAGATCACCATAACAGATGTAATAGTAATAAAAAAGTTTAAAATATTGTATAAATTACCATAATGTGACACAGAGACATAATGTAAGCCACATGCTGTTGGAAAAATGGTGCCAATAGACTTGCTCAATGCAGGGTTGCCACAAACCTTCAATTTGTAAAGAAACACAATTATGTGGGAAGCACAATAAAGTGAAATGCAATAAAATGAGTAATGCTGTAGTTGGAGATGTTTTAGGTTATCTTTTTGTTATTAATACTAGTTAAAATTTATTCTTATCAGAAGATATGCTTCAAATCACTTTCAATTTATTGAGATTTATTTTATGACAAAACATATAGTTTTATTTTGATAAAAATACCATGTGAACATTAAAATGGTACATACTTTGAAATTAATTGATATAGTGTTTCATAAAACCGAAGCTGGTCAACATAGTCAATAGTCTTTTTCATATTATATTTTATATTGTGTTGAGGCTCATAAAACCATACCTTAACTGCTGTCCCCAAATCCTCAGCCACGGACCAGTACCCGTCTGTGGGCTGTTGGGGACAGGGGCACATAACTCCCCCCGACCCCTACCCCCACCCCCATTCGTGGAAAAATTGTGTTCCATGAAGCTGGGGAACTAGGAGGCCGCACAGCAGGAGGAGAGCGGCGGGCTAGCGACCCAAACTTCATCTGTGTTTACAGCAGCTCCCCATTGCATCACCGCCTGAGCTCCACCTCCCCCCACCCCACGCCCGCCTGGTCTGTGGAAAAATTGTCTTCCGTGAAACCGATCCCTGGTGCCAAAATGGTTGGGGACGGCTACCCTAAAATATGATGCCTTGACATATTGAACTAAAGAAGTAGCTTCAGGGCTTCTCTGACCCTCCGTCTCTCCCAAAGCACAGAACAAGACTATTCTCTAGAAATTAGACCTGCCAAAGAGAAACACAGTTGTCTTCAGTCACTTCCCTGAAGTAACATAAACCAGAGAAGATTAAACTTCATATCACAGAGGAAGAAACTGAAAATTTAAACATCTCGCCTAAAGCCCCCAACAAACTTTGTCCAAAGTATTTTATTTGTTCTCCAGTCTCATTCAGTTTACAAGGAGAATTACTTACAGGCTAATTTCTCTCTCTAAGGTCCATTGATCTCTCCTAAAATCATTTATTCCCCCTCTAAAATTGCCTAGAGCCCCCAACTTCCCTGTCTTCTACTAAGAGGGTACTTCAGCTTCAGTTATCTGGTCCTTCTTTGAGTCTCATACTTGGTGTATGGCTCCTATGTTATGTACATTAATAAATTTATGTGCCTTTTTTTCTGTTAATCTGCCTATGGTCAGTTTGTTTATAGACTCAAATTATTAAACTTTAAGAAGAGGGAGAAAAGGAAATTCTCTTCGCTTCTACAATTTCATGATGATATTTTTTGAAATTCTCTAATTTTAATTTGTATCTTTTCTGTCATCAAAAAGTTGTTTATTAGAGTATTTAAAATTCCTGGGGGAAGTTATTTTTTAAATTTTTAATTTCTAGTTTGATTCTCTTATAAGTAGCTTTGTTTGCATAATTTCTACTAGATAGTAATTGTTAATAATTTTTTTGTGACTAGTATGTGGGCAATTTTTGTGAATGTCATCATGTATTTAAGAAAAAAGGTACGTGTTCTATCATGTGATGGAGTTCAAAATATATAACCCTACGTTATTGGATATCTCTTTTTTATTTTTTTATGTATTCACTTTTTTTTTGTCCTGTAATGGTGGACTTTTTAATATCTGTAATGGTATGTTAGACTCTCCTATTATTGGTATACTTTTTCTAATTGCTTCTTGTATCTCCTATAGGTGTGTGCTGTGTAGTCATTTTTCTTGGTATAGTGAACTGAAGTTTCTTTCATCTACAATGCTGTATTTCATGAATTAAAGTTTAGAGAGTCTTCTGATTATTTGACAGTCTTTTATTTCTGCAGCATCATTAATTTCCGCCTTTTACTCCCTACCCCATCCCTATTCTCCCACTTCACCATTAGGTGTCCAGGAAGTATCTACATTTTCTGCAACAAACATTTCTCTCTCTGAACTGATGCATTTCCAAGCCTACTATTTCTGTCCCTATGCACTGTCAAGCTTGTTCATTTCAATCCACAAGTAGTTAGTGATTTCATATGAGTATTTTGTCACTAGAGTCATATTAATACTTTTCCTTTCTTGAAGTGTTTGTATCCTTATTCCATCATGCATAACCTCTCTGCTTCCCTGACTCCTTTTTTGCATCATCTCCTATAACTCTTATGCCAATGTGGATTCTGGAGCTGGTTTTGCTAGAATTAGTGGTCTTTTCTTCTGTTTAGATGAAATTTGATGTTCATAGTATTTATTGATTCTTAGTTATAAGCATGGGTTATGAGTGGCATTATTTAGTTTCTGTTGATCTATATGTTGAATTTTTCTTTTCTTTTCCTTTTTTTGAGAATGTATGGGAAGATTCCACTTTAGGGGCCACCATTATCTTATAAGTACCTAATTACCTAGAAGTTACTTTTTGTTTAATTTCAGAGTGTTATAGGGGTACAGATGTTTAGGTTACATATATTGCCTTTTCCCCACCTGAGTCAGAGCTACAAGTGTGTCCATCCCCCAGATGGTGTGCACCACCTCATTAGGTGTGAATATACCCATCCCCTCCTCCACCCTCCCACCTGCCCGACACCTGATGGATGATACTACTGTATGTGCATGTAAGTGTTGATCAATTAATACCAATCTGATGGTGAGTACATACAGTGCTTGTTTTTCCATTCTTGCGATACTTCACTTAGTAGAATGGGTTCTAGTTCTATCCAGGATAACACAGGAAGTGCTAGATCACCATTGTTTTTTGTGGCTGAGTAGTACTCCATGGTATACAGAAGTTACTTAATTCGTTACTGTATCGAGGTGTAAAAAATTTACTCCATTTTCTCACAGTCTCTGTGTAATCTAGGTGTCACTTGGTGTCACTGGCTTAATGTCACTCACATGGGTATAGTAGAGCTATCAGCCAGAGCCACAATCTCATCTAAAGGTTTTACTAAGAAAGAATCTGCTTCAAAGTTCACTCTTGTGGTTTCTCATAATCTATTATCCTGAAGCCTTTAGTTGCTCACTGGTTATTGACTAACGATCTCTCCCCTTCTTCCTTGCCATGTGACCCTTTCCATAAAATAGCTCACAACGTGGCAGTGGCTTATGTCAGGGCAAGCAAGTGAGAGAGCAAGACAGAGCACCCAAGACAGAAGCCACATTATTTTCATAACCTAGTTTTAAAAGTGACATACTATTGCTTCTGCCAGATTCCTATTCACTAGAAGTGAGTCACTTAATTCAGCTCATACTCAAGGAGAAGGGATTAAACAAAGATGTGAATATCACTAGGCAGACATTATTGGAAATCATCTTAAAGGACATTCACCATAAGTATTTTATTTAAAAAAAATATTTTCCTGCTCTTCCCACCAAATAAGGCTTAGAAATAGTGATACAACAATGGACTGTATTTTTTAAATACTGTTACTTAGTAAAGATTGTTAGAGAAATCATTTATTCCAAATCTGAGGCAAGAGAGGTGCAAAGTCAACCTGATATACTTTTTTTGGTGACCAAAAAAACAACATAAACAATAGCATGTCAAGAGATCATTTGAAAGTACTCCCACCGGCCAAACTTGGGACAATTTTGACCAACAAAAGGAATGATAGTTCTAATGGGTTGTACAATATTGAATTTTTAAAAAAATCTTTGAGTTTATTGTAATATTGCATAAAGTAGGAAGGGAAATATGAGGGAGGGAAAGCTCCTCCTTAAGAAAATTGCCAATGAATAAATGTATAAGGAATAGTAGAATTAGAAATTATCATTTTGATAACACCAATGTAATGATTGGTTTAAGTAAGGGTCATCAATGAATGCCTAAGCCATTGGGTGAAATGTTGGTGGGAACAAATGATTTATGTACTCTAAAATTATTACTTCAAGTGTATTTATTAATTAAAATATTTACTTCAAGTTTATTATTATTCAAATGGGAAAAATATAATTACAAAGTAGGGATCTGACAAACACCAACTTAAGCAAATGACTAAATTGAGTATTCTCAATAATGAGGTAATACATTCTTCTGGATATGATGTAACAGAAAGTTCAATCAGATGCACTTGGCTTGTGGTATATGCTATAAGAAAACTCAGTCTGGAATCTTCAAACATGTCCACGAATGAAAGACAAGCTATGGAAAAACTTATTTGTAAGTAAAGTTTTATTGAAAAATAGTCATATTCATTCATTCACATATTGTCTGTGACTATTTCAGCACTCCCACGGCAGAGCTGAGCAGTTGCAACACAGAGTATTTGACACATAATGTCTAAAAGATTAGCTATGTGTCCCTTTATAGAAAATGTTTGCCAAGTCCTGTTCTAGATTGGAAGTAGTGAAGAGATACTACAAGTAACAGCAGTGTACTAACCTTGTTGGGAACCATAATTTAAAAAGAGATGTGAAGAGCATATTTGAGGCAGGTAAAATAAATGTTTGAATATGGACTATGTAAAGATGATATTATTATGTCTGTAGTAATTTTCTTGAATATAAGAAATTGTGGCTATACAGAAGAATATCGGTTTTTTTTAGGAGATTCATGCTAAAGAGCTTAAAGGTGAAAAAAATGAGGTCCATTACCTTTATATGGTTAAGGAAAAGATTAAGAGATTTATGTTGATGGATTATCTATCATCTGTCTTATCCATACATCAATCTACATAGGTATCTTTTCCATATAGATAGATATAAATAAATATTAATAGATTTATTTTATTTCAGGATATTTTGGGGGTACAAACATTTTGGTTACATATAATATCTTTGCCTCGCCCAAGCCAGAGCTACAAGCGTGCCCTTCCCCCATATAGTGTGCTCTACCTCCATTACTTGTGAGTTTACCCCCAACCTGACCAGCACCCAATGAATGTTACTACCATGTGAGTACAATAGTGTTGATCAGTTAGTACCAATTTGATGGTGAGTACATGTGGTGTTTATTTTTCCATTCTTGTGATACCTCACTTTGAAGGATGAGCTCCAGCTCTATCCAGGATAACATAAGAGGTGCTAGTTCACCATTGCTTTTTGTAGTTGGGTAGTATTCCATACATATAGCATATTTTATTCATCCACTCATGTATTGATTGATGGGCACTTGGGTTTTTTCCACATCTTTGCAATTGTGAATGTGCTGCCATAAACATTCGAATGCAGATGTCTTTATTATAGAATGCCTTTTTTCCTTTGGGTAGGCGCCTAGTGGGATTGCTGGATCAAATGGTATTTCTATTTTTCACTCTTTGAGATATCTCCAAATTACTTTCCACAGGGATTGTACTAATTTGCAGTCCAAAAAAATAGATAAATGATCTGTCTAAATAAAGACACATGTGTGTTCAAACATACATGCATACACTTATAAACACAAACGTGTACGTCTAAGGAGAGTCAGTTGGTGCATCAAGGTCGAGAGTATATGGATGTTCCTTGAACTACTCTCTCAGCTTTTTTATAGATGTAAATATTTGAGAAATAAAAAAGTCAAGGGAGGAGAAAGTAAGACTTAAAACTCTTAGAATAAAATATGAGATCACAGGATCACAAAGGAAAATGGTAAACATAATAGAAAAGATATATTAATTTGGCTATTTTGATTACATTAAAGATAAGAACTTCTGTTAATCAAAAATACATTAAAGAAAGTGATAGTATAGGTTACAAATTGGAAGAAGATATTTGTAACACTTAAAACTAAAACCAGATAGCTATCCCAAATATAGAGAGAACTTGTAAACATCAAGAAGAAAACAAAAATTGATTAATTAAATGAAATAAGAGAGAATCATGCCTAGGGCTTTTTCCTACTGGAACATATTTTGGTTTGGGGATAACAAGGAGTGCTTACAAAGTGTGAGTTAAATGTCAGCTCAGAGGACACCCTTTAGGTTTGAAGTTTATTAATTTTTACACTCCATTTGTTATGTAGATGGAGAATTTATATTACTAACCTCTACTCTCCAGTCAGTTGCATTTTGTAAATCTTCAAATTCCGAGTTCACAATAAGCATTCTAATCAGAATAGGTATATTTTGATAAAACATCTTTAAATAAGATCTCCCCTGGCTATCATTATATGATTAACTATCAGTGATGTTTTACAAGGATGTCTGATGGAGGTTAACAAGATCTCCAGAGGTGGCAAAAATGTGTTATCAACTAACTCACTGTTAACTTTTCTTTTTCAATATAACATGGAAGAAAAATTCCTTCTGATGAAATCAATGAGAACATTTTCCAGGAAAACTGAAATCTGCTACAGCAAGGAGGTAAAAAGCAAAATATTTCAGAAAGACTTCTGGGTCCCCAAGGACCATAATAATCTCCCATTTCCTTATACTCTCAGCTTCTACCCAGTACTTGGCAGACTTAGGGGCTCCCTCAAGTCTTATTAACAAGATAAATAATTGAAGGATAAACCATATGAATGAACGATATGAGTGAACCATATGAATCTTTCCAGACAATAAAGACAGTGGTATCTCACTCTGAGGTATCTGAAAACAGCTTCCTGTAGTCTTGTATATGGTGAGTCAAAGCAAAGTTTCTCATAAGTTCAAGGGAATTTCAAAACCTCTGTTTTAATGTAGTTGTATAATTTGCTTCAGGGAAGGTAATGTTTGCTTTTAAAATAAATCTAATGAATAAATAAATCTTTTAAAATATATATAAGTTCCCTTTTGCCTACCCAGTCTCCAGTCAAATATTCATAGTTTTGTATACAGAGGTATTAAACAGATTGAAAATTATGTTATTTTACAAAATGCTACCTAAAATATGAACACTATAATTAATGAATATTAAGCCAAAATAGGAGTTAAACTTTTGACTTACAAACATCCTCTATAGAACTTGATCTGTTTTCTTAAATTTCTCCAGGGAAAATTAGGACAGTTTTAATAATGCCTTATTTATCCAGCCAGCTACTATTTATTTTTCTCCTTTGGGACTAAGTTATGAATTCTACTAAAACATAATCCTATTGTACGAAATCCAAATAGAAGTTAAGCCACTTTTCTGACAATTGCTTTGTTAAGTTGAGCATACCACATTTTT
>NW_012146190.1:913884-925233 GCF_000956105.1 Propithecus coquereli | reverse complement strand
TTGGCTTCAAGTTTGTATAAAAACAGGCAGGTTGCCAGGTTTGGCTCACAGGTCATAGTGTGCCAACTGCTTTTTTATACTTAAAAATTAAAAGGCTTTTTTTTTTTTCCTTGTGTGGAATGAGTTCAAGAATTTGGGGACAGATGAAAGAAAAAGATATGACCAGGAGGTGGCAGGAGCACACGCAAACTCTATTTGGTGACACTGATGAATTGAATGCACAGAATGTCCCTCATGGCATGGAAACCTCCAGAATGGAAGGAGAGCAAGGGAACACCCATGGGAGTGGGGATTTGGAGAGAGGTGTTACCTGTGTAGGTGGTGTCACTCAGCAGCACAGCAGGGAATCTCTGGGTCAGAAAACTCTGAAGGACAGAAGCATCTTAGTTTTTTTTTTTTTTTTTTTTTTTTTTTTTTGGTGTTGTTTTATAGCTTCAGGGTTTTATCTTTAGCTATCAGATGTGGGGTACAGTTTCCAGGGGTACACAAAGCAGTTGGATTCTGAATAGCTAAAAATCTGTGTGTTTAGGCTTTATTTAAAACAAGTGGATGTGCAAAACTTTGAGTTTGACCATGGTAAGCTTCTAAGCTACTGAGTCTCAGGGTCTCAACCTGCTTTGAGGAAACGACATAAGGCCAAGACAGAGGCCATCTTTGGCTCATTTATATAACATCCCCTCAACAATGTAAGGATGTAAAAAGGAAATAAGATTTATCACGTTATAATCTAGTCATGCAGCATAATGTACTGGATCTACCTTTGTCTTACTAGCACCGCTACAGATCTATTCCCACCATTGGCAGGAATTGGGGTCAACAAATGGCAGTTTCTGGTATGTGCCTTGCTTCTTTTTCCCCCTTGGTTTCCATCCTCATCACCTTGCCTGCATGTATGGGGACTGTGGACACCCGTCATACATGCCCAGCTTTTCCATAGTACCTACCCCTCCCATATAACTAGGGCTTGGCTACCCCTCAGGCCTAAAGACAGGCACACCGTTGCTGCCCTGTCAGACTGCAGAAGGGCAAAGTCAACTATTCAGGCCCTGGAAAGAGGCTCAGAGATGCTTGGACAAGGAATTCAAGCTACTGGGTACCCAGATTGTTCTCTGGAAAGGAGAGGCACATTTCCTTGGTCCTGCAGACACCTTTTCCCTTGATGTACTAATGTAGGGGCCCTTTCTTCCTGTATCTAGGGACAGGACTACTGTTAGATCACATGCCACACAGAGTCCTCAACACATAATTATTAAATGAACAAGTATTTTGGTGCTCAAAACAATTAAAAAAATACATGAACAAAAATCATGGGGAGAAATGATTGAAAGTAGTAATTCTGGTTCCATAAAGCATCATAAAAAATGCAACTTAATAATTATTGGGCATGGGGTATGGTGTGGAGATGCAAATAACATGGCTTTTTTTTTTTCCTTTTCAGCAATGGTGCTGAACATTCTCTAGTGGTGAAAGTAACATTAGATAAATCAATGATCCATCATCCCGTTGTAAATCACAAGTTCCAGAGTGCTATATTAAGAAATCGATCCTGCCACCCTGGAATTTCCCCTAATAGGTATAGATCATCATTTCTTTGTCTGTCATAGTCTTACAGCATTATGGATATGTTTACAGGTTATTGTTACTCAGTAACTCTGTCTTCAGCATACAAAGCTAAAAGATTAAAAATCTTGGTAGATGAAGACTAAAGATCAATGTTTAACACAATTGATATTTTACTTTTCAAAACTTGTCTGCAGAAAAGATTGAAACATATATTAGGGAAGAAGTTGGACATTGTTTATTTGTTTTTGGACATTTTTGATTGGGGGCAATGCTCTCACTAAAAGAGTTTGTATTCTGAAATACATATTCTGAAAGAGTATGTGAAAAGAGACATACATTTAGCTTTTAGTCAACAATTTAATAACAAATGAAAGCTCAGATTTTGTGCCTGGTATGTGTATGGTTGCATAAGAAGTTTCCTTGTAAGTCTTTAAATTGATGTTTAAAAATTTCTGGGGAAATGATATTTGGCAAATACTAGATTGGAAGGGTCATTGATTCTCTGAGGTTGTACATCTCTCTCCCTTCAATTAGTAAATAGAGAGATTAAGGTTCTGGGGACTTGAGCTATATGGAAGATCTGTTCATGGAAGATTCATCAAGAAGAGAGGGATGGGAGTAAGATAGACAGGATTCTATAATAAAAGAAAAATAGAAGAAAGATGATGGGACAAAAGTGAAAGGAGAGAGAATCCATGAGAGTAGTAATGGGTCTCGGTGACAGGGAAGAATTACAGAATTGAGAATATCCTGGTACTATGCTAGGCACTAAGTGTATCATTGAATTCTCCATCAGTTCTGTAAGGTATCAATGCTGGATATATTTTAAAAAGGGGATTGAGAGTCAATAAGATTATATAATTGTCCAAGATTATTCAACCAAATCTGAGTCAAAAATCTTTACTTTTTTAAATTGTGTCAAAAATGGAAATTTGGGTATATTCAACAGCGGCACACCCAGTTTTGTTTGCTTTTTCTTGTTGATTTTTCCTGTTCTTAAACCATATTGCTGGGTCTGTCATGACTGAGTGCTTCAACTAGTAACTTTAGGAGCCTACAAATATCTCAGACTTTGTTTCCCACATTTAAATGTAATAGACTTCACTGGTCACTGTTCAGGCAACTAAGGATCTGAGGCAAGCCAAGAAAGAGGTGAGCCACCCTCATGTTGAAGACTTTGACTTTTTCATTCTACCATTTCTCAAGTTGTACAACTATCATGTTTTCTGCTCTCATTGTCTCCCCTTTTCTTTATTTTTTTCTCTTCCCTTGTTTCTATGCCAGTTTTCCACTTTTTCATTGCAATAATGACAATAATCAGCCTTAAATGTTTATCCCACTTGCAGCATCCAGAGCACTTTAGTACATGAGACATTGGATCATGTATATAGAGCAGCTGTTTTGTACCTGTTTTACAAAGGAAGAAAGGGAAGCTCAGAAAGGTTAAGTGATTTGTCCAAAGTCACGCAAGTAAGAAGCGGCAAAACCAGGACTGATTCCAGTTCTCTTGAACTTGACTCTACACCACCACCTTTTCATGTACCTAAGACTTAAATCAAACCCTTCAGAATTCTTTAATTCCACTGAAGACATCCAAGACTATAGAAGCAACTGAAACACATTAAGTCATCTGAAGCCACCTTCGCACACTTGATGGGATTAAAAGTAAAACAAACAACAACCACAACACAAACCTTTACCTCTTTTAATTATGTATAATAGTGCCAGATGGAAGTCTCAAATTTCTTTAAGCAAATTCAAACAATACTATTGGTCAGGGCCAATGCTAAACTCTCCCAATAAACATTGAATGTTTGTTCCTGGTTACACTGGTGGGCAGAAATTTTCTGGGAAAAAAATAAATTTTTCTTAAAAATATTTAAAGAATTTCTTTTTAAAGGCATTTTGACTTATTTGGCAAATTGCTTAATGTAGACTTAACGCTATAGCCCAAGAAGAATCTCTCAGTATATTTCATTGCTAACATAGAATAGAAAGAAATCCCTGAGTGTCCTTTTAGGTTCAAAGTGATTTATAAAATTGAACGTTAAAAATAAAATCAGAAAACCACTATCCTAGATCCTAACCAAAAGTCAACCACAGAAACACTACTTGCTAGTTTGCCAAAAGTTAATAAAATCAATTGAATAAGTAAAACTACAGTTTATCCTTGAACAACACAGATTTAAATTGCACAGGTCCATAATCCACCTGAAACAGATTTTTTTTTCAATAAATATGTTGGAAAATATGAAGTATTGAAGGTATGTGACAATTTGAAAAAAAACTCACACACAAACCAAATAGCCTAGAATACCAAGAAACTAGGAAAAAGTTAGATATGTCATAAATGTATAAAATATATGTAGGCACTAGTCTATTTTATCATATACTACCATAAAAATATCACAGATCTATTATAAAAAGTTAAAATATATCAAAATTTACTCACACAAACACAAACTATACAAGTTGCCATTTGTAGTTGAGAGAAATATAAACAAACATTAAGATGTGGTATTTAATCATAGCTGTATAAAATTAACTGGAGTACATACTGTACTACTGTAATAACTTTCATAGCCACTTCCTGTTGCTGTTGTGGTGACCTCAAGTGTTGTGAGTATCCTCTTAAAATGCCATATGACACTAATTATCTCAGTGTGAGCAGTTTGTCTCCCCAGTAAATTATGTATTATAGTAAAAAGTGATCTCTCGTGGTTCTGGTGTATTTTTCTTCATGTTTAGTGCAACACTGTAAACCTTCAATAACACCATGGGACCCATACAAAGTGCCACTAGTGATACTAGAAGTGCTCCCAAGAAGCAGAGAAAAGTCATGACATTACAATAAAACGTTGAATTGCTTGAAATGTACCATAGATTGAGGTCTGCAGCTATGGTTGTATTCCATTTTGAGATAAATGAATCCAGCATAATGACCATTGTAAAAAAGAAAAGGAAATTTGTGAAGCCATCACTGCAGGTGTGCAAGAGACATGAAAACTTTGCACTTTTTGTGAAATACTTTTTTATCTTGTATTGAAAATGCAGCTTTTTTGTGTGGGTGCAGGATTACTATAAGAAAGGCATACCTATAGAATCTAATATGATTTGAGAAAAAGTGGACTTATTATATGACAACTTAAAGCAAAGGGAAGGTGAAGGATCTAAAGCTAGAGGATTTAATGCCAGCAAAGGATGGTTTGATAATTTTAGAAACAGGTTTTACTTTTTAAAAATGTCAAGATAACAGGAGAAACAGCTCCTGTCAACCAAGAGGAAGCAACCAAGTTCCAAGACGCCATTAAGAAAATCATTGAAGAGAAAGGATATCTACCTGAACAGGTTTTTAATGCAGACAAAAGTGCCCTATTCTGGAAAAAAAAAAAAAAGCCACAAAGGGACATTTATTAATAAGGAAGAGAAGCGAGCCGCAGCATTTAAGGCAGGAAGAGATAGGCTAACTCTATTGTTCTGTGCAAATGCAGTCAGGTTTATGATCAGGACTGCCCTTATCAATAAAGCTGCCAACCCCTGAGCCTTGAAGGGAAGAGATAAAATCACCTGCTGGTCTTTTGGTTGTACAAGAAGGAAGCCTGGACAGTGAGAACTTTTTTTTTTTTTTCTGGATTGTTTTTGTTGATGTTCTGAATTCAGGAAGTATCTTGCCAGTAAGAGACTGTTTTTTAAAGTTTTTTTACAATTGGACAATGCCCCTGGCCACTGAGAACCCCATGAGTTCAATACCAAAGGCATTGAAGTGGTCTACTTGACCCCAAACACATCTTTAATTCAGCCTTTTGATGAGGTGGTCATAAGGACTTCGAAGTTTCATTACACATGGAAGTCTATGAAAAGGATTGTCAGTGATATGGAAGAAAGCTTTTGTAGAGAGAACATCATGAAAGTCTGGAAGGATTACACCATTGAAGATGCCATCATTGTTACACAAAAAGCCATGAAAGCCATCAAGCCCAAACAATAAATTCCTGATGGAGAAGACTGTGTCCAGATGTTGTGCATGATTTCACAGGATTTACAACAGGGCCAATCAAGGAAATCATGAAAGAGATTATGGATATGGTAATAAAAAGGTGAGAGGTGATGGATTTCAAGGTATGGATCTTGGAGAAATTTAAGAATTAATAGATACCACACCAGCAGTATGGTTTTAACAGAACACAAATTAACCAGTGCCAGACGACAAGGAAGACGATATAGAAGGAGCAGTGTCAGCAAACAAACTGGCATTAGAAAATCTGGCAGAAGGATTCAGATGACACAAAACTGCTTTTGACTTCTTTATGACATAGACTCTTCTATAAAACAGGCTCCGAAACTAAAGCAAACAGTAAAAAAAAAAAGGATTGGTACCATCTAGAAACATTTTTAGAGAAATGAAAAAGCAAAAAAGTCAGGCAGAAATTGTGATGTATTTCCATTAAAGTTGCACGGAGTGTCTGCCTCTCCTTCCTCCCGTTTCACCTCCTCCACCTCTTCCCCCACTGCCACCCCTGAGACTGCAAGACCAACCCCACCTCTTCCTCCCCCTCCCCCTCAAACTTACTCCCTGTGAAGACAGTGAGGATGAAGACTTTTATGATGATCCACTTCTGTTTAATGAGTAGTAAATACATTTTCTCTTCCTTACAATTTTCTTAGTAACATTTTCTTTTCTCTAACTTACTTTATTGTAAAAAATACAGTATATAACACATACAACATACAAAATGTGTTAACTGTCATTGGTAAGGCTTCTGATCAACAGTAGGATATTAGTGGTTAAGTTTTTGAGAGTCAAATGTTATATGCAGATTATCAACTGCACAGAGGAGGGGTGTCAGAGCCCCTAAGTCTCATCTTTTTCATGGATCATCTGTACTTTGAACATTTTTTATCCTATTTCACAAATTCTAAAAAGCAGCATTAGAGAAACATTACTTTTGGTTAATCATTGCCTTCTCTAACAATCCTCAATGATCTTTATAACCAAATTTTTTTAAAAAAATTCTACTAAAAAAGAAATCAAATTAACACCATAATCAAACTTCATAATACAGTTTTACTGCTGTAAACATTTTTATACTTAATTTATCTTACTGTATTGTACATATTTTATCTCGTAATGTAAATTTAATTCATCTCAACTAATCCCTTTGTGTCTTTCTGAAGCCATAAGTTTTAACAGACATTTAAACTGTTTTTGAAGGGAGTAATCTGAACCAACTAGACCTAATTATTGACTACAGTCAGGAGACCACCCCAGCCCCTCTCATCCACCACCCCCAAAATGGCCCTGAGCAAGATATGTGCATGTCTGAGTGCTTCACCATTTATAAATGTGCTTTGCAAGCTGCAAAATGCACACAAATATATTATCGTCATTACCACCTGTGTTTCCTTAGGTCGAAATCTAGAATTTAAAATCAGGTTATATTTAATATTAATAGTAACCCTCTTTCTTTCCCAAAATTTCAACTGTAATTATTTATAGTAGACCATCTGATAACACCCCACATGTGCTAACAAATATGCATTCACAGGTATTCATTTGAAGTTGAGGAAGGAAGGCAGTGACAAATACTTGCACTGTGCCTACGATGAACCAGACATTTTATCAAGTACAAGAGGTACGTGGACCAAGTTTATGCCATCTTGGAAATTTGAGTTTGGTAGGGCAATAGAAAAACAAATATACAATAAAAGGGTGTTATAAGCAATACAGGGCAAAAAAACAGGGTGCTGTGAGATCCCACGGGAGGAGCAGTCAGCCTAGACGGAGAATCAGAACAGTTATCAAAAGTGACATATAAGCTGGGAACAGAAGGATCACCTGTGGAGAATGAAAGGGAGCATGTTCTAGGCAAAAGGAGAAATGTCCGACACACATAACCCCTGCCCCCGCCCCCACACCAAACATACAGCCTTTAACATATCCACTGTTAAATTCTGTTCTGCTCTTATCCTTTTAGGTGATACCGGCTTTGAAGGTCTGACTTGCTTGTTAAACTGCAATGAAGGCAAACTGCTTCCTCTTTCAAGGTCTCCCATTTAGCGCCACCGCGACACCACTATGCCAATAGGCAATATCATCCTCTATGCTACTCTCATCCCCTGAACTCCTTCAGGTATCACACTGTGTTTTGAGCAGAAATGACAAGTGTAACAAGAAATCCAAGCTAAAATCATGACATTTTCAGGAACGTCTGGTTTTACTCTGGCAAATACTGTATTAAGCAACTGATAACAATGTAAAACTCAGTAGAGGTTGAATTATCACCTAAGTTTTGATTTTCCTCTGGCCCTCTGAAAATAGTACACCTGATATTTTTCACCCATGTCTCTTTTTCATAGGCAGGTATCAGGAAACAGCAAAACTAATAAATCCATCTTAAAATGCTTGAGTTCTTATAATATCAAGTAAGATAAGGTTTTGCTTTGAAGCAACATAAATTTGTATTCTGACACTGTTCTGTTAAACATATTATGTGTAAGTGTTTCAGCATCAATAGGTTTAGAAAGTCACAGTGTTATATATGAGTGCATGATTGTTTATTTAAAGAAGTACACATTTATATTTACTACATATCCTGTGTATACTATGCTTGATTCTTGGAAATAAAAAACCGTCTATACATAGAAAAGTCTCTTATTTTTTTCAATAATAAGGCCTTTTGAAAATGATACTTCTAGACTAATAAGCTTTATCAACATTGAACAATACAGCAGGAGACCCCTAAGAATCTGCTGCTTGTGTTTCTAAAAGACATCACTCAATCCATGACACATTTTGCATGAAGGCCAGGATCCAGGCTGCCCACCTAAAGAAGAGTCTTTGAGAATTGAATCCCATCCCATTTCTTATGGGCCTGGTTTGCCTGCCATTTATAATTTCCATTTATTGCTTTCTTAATTGCCTGGGCATGACCTTATATTTTGTAACCTTTTCCTTGTTCTCTTTAGGGCTTTAAATGATTTGCACATATCATCTTTAATTGACACCTCAGTGTGACATCAGCAAAATAGAAAGGATGGATAGCACAATCTACAAAACACTTTCCTTGCAACTGCATTTCTAATACTTTGTAAAACAGATTAGCTGTACATACTTGGTTTTAAGCTTTTCTTAACAATCTTTTCCAGGAGGCTGATTCTAGTCCTCAAATTGGCTAGCACACCAAATCAATAAACAGACTTTTAACTTCGACCTAAAATTTAGCAAATGAGGTTCACACAGGGAACACTTTTCTTTGTGTGAATTTTGATAGCAAGTGACAAAAGTTGACAAAGTATAAGCCATCTGATATTTTGGAGATAATTGAGATCGAGAGCGGATATCAGCATCATATACGTTTAGAGGTCCTAGCAAATTTACAGATCACAGACAAGTTCTTTCTCTCAGCATAGAGGACACTGAAGCCCAATAGTTTCTCAGCATCATAGTTTCTAATGGTAGAGCTGGGACAACTCAGGTATTGCAATTGCTGATCCCATGTATTTTTCACCACAGCAAGTTCTTTTCTTTCAGACCCTAATCTCTTATAAGGCAAATATTAATACATGATTGGCAAACAAACACACGGCACTACTGTGTAATGAGAGAGGGACACCAAATATTAAGCTGTTTTGTTATATGAAAAGGAGGAAAAGAAGAGGAAGCAGTTCCAGTTCCCAAACAGGTGAGAGATATTAAAGGTAACTTAAATCACACAGCTCCCCCGTCCTTTGTTCCCCACTCATGTGATACTTGAATCCCTTCTACTATACAATTAATATGTAGTTATCCAAGTTATACTTGAATACCTCTGGTGATGGAGAACTTCATATTTTGCAGGAATGTATTTCTATCTGATTTAACCCAAATCAATTTCCTTGCAAATTCTTTACTTGCATCAACAGCTTGTAAATTATGTAATGTGAAATGAAGATAACCCCTTAATATATAGACTTTTTTACTCTTCTATAATGGAAAAAAATATATCAGAATCAGATGTAAGGTCACATAATTTATTATCCTTTATGATGAAACCTGCAAACTCAAAAAGGGAATTAATTTTTTTCAACTGTTAAGTATTGTAATTCCATTAGACACTCTATCAGTGTTGCTTGACAACCTTGAAACATATATATTTGTGGAGATATATATATATATAGCACATAAAATTAAATAAGCATTTAATAGCATCAGTAGAATTTGGAGCTAAAGCTATTTCCTAACACTGCAATGTCACTTACCTTTAATAGCTTTGAACTAAATAATTATTACTTCAATATAAGAAAAATTCAAGAGTCTTATTTACCTTCTAGTAAAGCAGTCATTTGTCTTGAATTATTCAATGATAAAATAAGATATTCTATAAAAGGTACAGACGGATGAGTGATAAGTGTTATCGTGAATGAAAAACATCTCAAGGCAAAAATGCAGAAGCCATACATAATAGAAAAGGCTGTTTATGGAACACAATCAATGACCTTGTCATAAATTCCGTGTCTGAAAGAGAAACGTTCTTAGTGGAAGCTTTAACTAGAAACTATCATTTGTCTCTTGTCACTACCAAACTTTCCGCGGATGAGGAGTCAGATTTAACTTTCAGCGCATCAGTTGCATCCTTCAGTTAGCACTGATACATACAGCATCATAAATACAAAGCCTTCAACTATTTTCTAATAATGCCCTTTATAGCAATATTATTTTTTAATTTTAACTTATTCCTCCAAATTTATTTTTTCTAGGTCTAGCTATAAATACACCCATGTAGATGAATTGATAGAAATGCCCTTTCCATATATTTGTGTGTACGTATGTACACGTGATGATACATAATACTTCAATAACATTAATTCATTATACTGTGCTATGCACTACATTGGGCTATGGTTCTTGATTTTAAAAATTAGCAACCCATCATGTCTCAAAACGAACAAACAAGCAAACCTATCCCCCTCAAAATAAAGCAATAGAATATGTAGGTATTTTGATAAGCAAAACCAATTTATAGCTAGGAGTATTTTTTGCACCCCAAACAACAGTTAGAGCAAAATCACTCATGATTAATTCCTGTGGTGTAGTAGAGCCAACTCACAACAACTTATGACAGGTGATTGTTAAATTCTCAGAAATTTTGGAAGCTGGTTGTTAAATACAGTTGTTATTTTAAAAATTAAAGTATAGAAATATACAATTAAATGACATATTAAAAGCAAAGGCAAAAAATACTCAGAACCCAAAATTTCCTAATTATTTTGCTATCTTTTACTACTGCTTAAGTGCTTGAGGTCATTAATATCTATTATACCTTCACAGTGGAAACACATATAATGCTGTGCTTCTGCACAATCTTCCTGACACCTCCTTCATGGCTCTCAGTTGGTGTCTTAAAACCAACCATGGTGGGCATATTCATAGCACAGAAATCAACTAAGGCTACAATGAAGGATTTATGTGCCCCTGCCCCACCGCCTCCAGGTGTCTCTTGCTAAATATTTATCGGCACACCACTACTTAACTCCCAATGTAAAGGAAATGTAGCTTAGTGGCTCACAATGCAGGCCTCCAGGTTTGTGTGCTCTTGTAAATTTTTGTTTAAACTTGTAGTAGCCTAAGTTTCTTCATCTATAAAATGGTTACAAATATCTTTAAAGCACTTAACTCTGTGTCTCTACTGGACCATAAAGTGAGTAGTCAATGCTAACTGTAATCACTATCAACCATGAGATGAAGAGATGAATTATAGAATAGGCTGTGTTGGATTTAGTTTAAATTCAAAGATTTGGCAAAATAGA
>NW_012146190.1:899186-911418 GCF_000956105.1 Propithecus coquereli | reverse complement strand
AGGTTGTTGGCTAAAGAAAACTCTGCATTGAAGTAATCAGCAGTCATTTAAAGTAATATTTCAAAAGGATAATTAATGAAATAACTATTTTCACAATACAGCATTAAACAAAAGTAAGAAAGGAAAAGTCCAATATAATTTTATTGTATGTGTATGTACACACACGTGTGTGTATATATACATAAGTGAATATACTCATGTTTATATATGTATTTGTAACATAAAGATCATATGAAAAATATTACTAATAGTAATTATAACATGATGGTGAGATTATGAGTAACAAAGTTTATTTTGTTTAATCAAGATTTTATACATTTTTATGGGAATATATTTTTGAAATAAAAAAACAATTATAGAATTAATCTCCAATATTATTAGGAAATTCAGAACACAAAATAGTGTTTACAGTAAGAGTTTAAGCAAAAAAGTAATAGTATCTCTGCCATGAATACAGCGATTTATTTATTTATTTTTCTGAGACAGAGTGTAGCTCTGTCGCCCGGGCTAGAGTGCCATGGTGTCAGCCTAGCTCACAGCAACCTCAAACTCCTGGGCTCAAGCAATCCTCTTGCCTCAGCCTCTCGGAGTGCTAAGATTACAGGTGTGAGCCACTGTGCCTGGCCTAGCAATTTAGAAATTGCTTATGCATATGAAAAATATCTTCTAGAGAATGCAGAAGAATTAAAACAGTTAATTTGATATGGTTTTCAATTGTGTGGTACCATTTTTTCCTCAAAACAATTGTTTTCTCTTTAATAGAAATAAAAGCATTAACTTCACTGGGAGAGACTGTGATGACAACCCGAGCAATAAAAGAGGAAATTGTGTAGATCCAGTATAATCCAAGTTCAAACATAGAGTTTTCTGACTGCACACATCCAGTTGTATCTGTCAGATAACTGTTATTGCTATCATTAGCCAACAAGTAAATCCGTGATAAATGAGCATGCCATAGGGTGTCCCTTCCGTCATCTTTGGCTCAGCTTTGCCATTAATCTCAGGAAAGACTCTTCTGTGATCTTGCAGCCCTGCTCGTGTCCTGTGACCTTGAGCTACAGGCTCTGACATTGGACTCAGACCAAGGATTTGATGGTTTCCTCACTGACTTTGACTTCAGCTGACACAACCATTGTGAATAATTTCACCTGCTGCTACATCGCCAGTTCTTTTTCTGTCATGAGTGCATGCGTGCGCACACACACACACACACACACACACACACACACACACACAGATGTAAACATACCTAAGTCATTCTTGCCATAGAATGAACAAAATCTTTGGGAAATGGGTGTCATATGAAACATCTTTGGTTACTTTTGTGCTTTCAATCCTCACCATGAGAGACGGTGGTGTGAAAGTGGACTACTTCTAGACTAACATTCTGATTCAAAATATGAATGTTAAAATGAAAAAGAAATGGATTTCCAGTGTATCCTCAGAATTGCCAGTTTATTATTAATATTCAGAAACAATATACCCCAATTTTTCAGTAGAAATTGACTCAGAAGAAATGTTCATCAGCCGATTCCACACATTTCTTACCTGGTGAAAAATAATTAAAAGCCAAATGAACAAAAAACTAACATCTCCTGTGGTGGGGAGACTTCAGGGAGATCCCACTGATTTTCCATGTCCAGGTATTCCCTCTTTTGTGTAGCTCCTTCCCTGTGATGATTAGGTTTATGTGTCAATTTGCTTGAGCTATAGTACCCCATTATTTAATCAAATATTAACTTAGGTGTTGCTGTAAACATATTTTATAGATGTGGTTAAAGTCTGTAACCAGTTGGCTTTGAGTAAAGGAGATTACTCTGGACAATGTGGGCATCCCTCATCCAATCAGTTGAAAGTGCAGACCAAGGGTGGGAACCTGTGTCCTCTAGGTCCTTAAGTGTGGCCTTTTGACTAAATCCAACTTTTACAGAACAAATCCTTTTATTTTTATTAATACACTTTTGTTCGTCTTTTTATATTTTTATTTTATTTAGAAAATGAATCTATTTAAGATACCAAAGAATAAAATAAATTTCAATGAAATAATCTTCCCAGATGGACTGGCACAATTAGAATGTTAGTAAGCCATAACAGCTAAATTGGTGGCTGCTATGCTCATGATTTAGTTCTATAATAACTTCCCCCACCCAACTGGTGCCACTACTACACAAGGCTCGTTGGCGAGAGTTTGTAGGGGACAAGTACGCCAATCTATTATCAGCTTTTCACAATGGTGCACTGTGTTTCTATTTGAAGTGAAATTTGTGAATAGTTGCACAGCTTCAAAGTATTTTTTAATTATGTCTGCTTAACAGCCCATCATGTCAAAGAAGACCAAGAGAACACTGAAGGAAGAAAACAAATTTTTTAATGAGGATTGGGAATTACAATGTTATCTTGTTTCTGCTAAAGATAAGATGATTTGCTTGCTTTGTGATACTGCAATATCAGCATTAAAGACATCTAATGCTCATCAGCATTATAACACTAGTATGGACCACAAATATTTTAAATTACAGACAGAGGCATGAAAGGTCGTATTGCAGAAATTAAAAGATGAAAAGTGAAAGCAAAGACAATTCTTTCAAGCAGCAGTAAGACCTAGAGGTAATCATGCCACCGAAGCAACTTATGAAGTAGCTTATATACTCAGTAAAAAAGGGAAGCCATACAGGGATGTAGAAATTGTGAAAGAATGCGTTGTCAAAGTTGTAGGATGCTTAGACCTCCATAACATTTCAAAGTACAAACAACTGCCTCTTTCGAGGAGAAGATAACCGATCAGCAGCATGAATTAGCCTTCAACTTAACAGAACAATTTCATGCAATACTTCAAAAGGAAAACATATATTATTCAATCACTTTGGATGAATCAACTGATGCTACTGACTCAGTGCAAGTTTTACACTTCATAAGGGAAGATTTTCTTCGCTACAAAGAGTTATTTTGGGCACTCTTGAGAACAGAATACAGAGAATAGGTATCTTCAACAATTTTCAAGATAAATGTACTGAAGTTGGACTGAATTTGGTAAATTTAGTGAATGTATGTACAGATGGTGCACCTTCCATGACAGGAAAACATGAAGGGTTTATTGCACAGATAAAAAAGAATTAACAGATCCAGATGCTCTCATTTCTTTGTGTCTTGCATCAGCAAAATCTCTACGCTGAAGCTACTATTTTAAGTGACACTTTGCAATAAGTTATAAATGTTGATAACTATATTTGCACAAATGCAACATGACATTGTCAGTTTTGTAACATGCTAAAGTTGAACAATGAAGTATTCAGTGTGGATTTTCTGTGTTGTTCTAAAGTGCATTGGCTATTGCAGGGACAGGTGTTAGCCAAAGTTTTATCTCTGTGAGAACAGATAGTTAAATTTTATGAAGAACAGAATCAGCAATGTGAATTACTGAAAGAAGATTTCTATAGATATGCAGCATTTCTGTGTGATGTCATGTCAAATCAAAATGACTTGAATATTTCTTTGCAAGGTAAAACTAAGTCTATATATGATATGTGGCAAAAAATCCAACCATTTTGAAAAAAAGCTAACTTTTTCCAAAACAATTCTTCTTCAAAAGGAAATTTCGGATGAACATTTTACCCAGTTTGCAAAGGTCATTGATGAGCAGGATGATATATATGAATCATTTGAAGAATATGCAGCTGTTATAGACCTATTCATTGGAAGCACAAAGTTCACTGACTTTGAGAATCATGACATCACACTCAAATTAGCATTTTAGCCTCACCTAGTTGATATCACCAAGGCACCTAAAGAACTACAGATGAAATTGATTGAACTCTCAATAGATGACATTTTAAAGTCACTGTTTGATGCTAAGAAAGATCTAATTGAAATATGGAAAAATACAGTAGAATACCCACACCTTCAGCAACATGTCTGAAAAAATGTTTTCTTGATTTTCGACCACTTATTGCTGTGAATCTACATTCTCCTATCTAACCCAAATCAAGATGCCCTTAAGGTCACAAATGGCTGATACCCATCTAGAGGATCAACTGAAACTGCAGACTTCCACACTGCAACCAAATATTCAAATGCTTTCCAATGAAAAACAGACACAACAAAGTCATTCAAAGGTTAGGTAACTTTAAAATTAAGAAATAGTTTTCATTTTTTGAGATTATTAAGTACATAGGAGTTAGATTTTGACAAAATAATGTACACTTTTAAGTATATCAAAATCTATGTTTCTATATGATAGTAACCATGGATTTGAAGCAAAAATAACTAATTTTGAATCTCATGTATACCTCATACTCATAGTGGACCTGCAGTGTTATTTAATGCCCTTAGTTGCTTTCTTTAATTATAAAAACAAGTAATATAACATTACCTATGATACTAAAAATAATGTATTTTAAAGTATTTTTACAACTGTCAATGATATAAAAAAGAAT
This sequence comes from Propithecus coquereli, assembly GCF_000956105.1. NCBI lineage: Eukaryota > Metazoa > Chordata > Mammalia > Primates > Indriidae > Propithecus > Propithecus coquereli. The sequence continues at coordinate 906,985 of NW_012146190.1, read as the reverse complement.
TCTGAGAGGATTATACTTTGTGATATTGACACTGGTTTTTCTCATCCTCAGTTGAATTGTTATTTCCCTCTAATTTCTCAGAGGCGATCTGTGTTCTCTTACAAGTGCTTGGTGTTTGCTCCATGGCTGAAAAATTGCCTTCAGAAACTTATATTCCTTTTTCGTCCCTGGAAGGAATGGCTAGTGCCAAGAAAAAGAGCAGCATAAACGTAAAAGTTTATGAATCCCTCTAAAATTTTACTCCCTGGCAAATTTAAGGGAGATCTCAGTACTCAGAGAGTAATGTTGTTGCACGACTCTCCTGGGAAGATTAGGTCCAGGTACCTGAGACCCCTAACCCCAACAAAAACCTCATGCCTAAATGAGACACAGATGCAATGGAGAAGTCCACCTTCAGGGACCACTCAGGCTTAGACAATGGGCATAACAGTAGAGAACAGAGGGCCTCACTAAATACTCTACCATGCTTAAATCCCCTCTACTCTTTGCATAACCAAGAATGTGAGAATGAGTACTAATAAAGACTGAGATTAAATTTTGTTTCAGCTCAGCAAGGTGTAGAATCAAATATGGATGCTGTTTGATTTTAGAAAAATAATATTTATGTTACAATTAAGTTTAGGCATAAAATTTTCACTTGCTTCACGAGGAAATATTATTGCATGTTATAGGAACTTAAAGAAAATTTACCCAAAGCCTACAATACCCCTGCTATAGCTTCACTGGGGGGTCAACAAGAGATTACTATGGCTATGACCAAGAATGTATACATAAATTTTCATGCTCCTTCCATTATATCATGTTACTCTCAAAATTTCAAGGAAAAGAAAAGAGAAAGGATATGGAATAATTTTTATAATAAATTACAGATTCTGTATGACATTCTGAGAGCAGTCTTTATATTAGATGCCTTTCACACATACCCGAGAGCCCAGTAATGTGCCTTCAGAGGTATGAGTTGGGGCAAGAGAAATGGACATCCAAAAAATTCATGTCAAAAAATAATAGATGATTAGCAGATAAGAACTTAGCCAAATGATAAAAGCCTATGCAAGTTCATTATTTCCATGACTCTGCGAGATGATAAGAGCAAGTTACTAGGCTTTAGGTTATTAGCCATGAATGAACAAAGTAGTTTTAAGAATACATTTCAACAAGGCAACTTAAAATCTTTGCAGTCACTTTTTTGACTCTATCTTAACAAGTAGAAGTCTCTGGACATATGTGTATATTAATAGAAGTTGCATCTATCTCTATGTCTATCCACATAGTACGTGTAGATACACATTTGACTGCCTCATGTATTAATCAATATTGCCTGATTTAGCTATATGACTCTTTGTTCAGTAGATATTAAATATTGAGGTGCATATGATTTAACCAAATTGCCTTTTTTGAAAATCAAATATTAATTCTTAAGGGGATTATATGCCACCCAATAAAATGACCTTTGTTTCCTATGCTACTTTTAAAGTTGATGAAGGGGCATTTTCCAAATTATAAATAAAGGAATAGCTTCTTGCAGACAAGACAGATACTTTCCCAAACTGAATAAACACCAAGAGAAACTCAATTAAAACAATATATAGGCACTGGTTAGTTTTAGTTTGTTGGAATGACAGGGGAGCCTCTAGAGTACCACACAAAATTGTCACTTCTCATTCTTAGCTGCCCTGTAAAAAGTCAGCCCTGCAGGTTACCCATTGTGCTTATGCTTCACATGGGCATTGTCATGATTTTGAAAATTAAGCACTTGGTTTAATTACTTTTATAAACTCTTGAAAGACTATTAAAGTACCCTTTAGCATGAAAGTTCTTAATTTCTAAGCTCTTACATTTTTCAGAGTGCTTTCATGGTCATCTCTCCTGAATCTTAGAACAACCTTGTGAAGACAGCAGATAGGGAGCATTATCAGTACTTTGAAAAGGTAAAAAAAACTCAAGGCACAAGTATGTGAAGTAACTTAAAAACATGAAGTTCAGAATTTGCTTTATGTGTTAGTGGATCTACTTTACTGTTCAACAGATTGTGAAAATGTGCTTTTTCAAAATCTTTGGCATTTTTAGATGTCAAAATAATACCTGAAGCAATAAAAACAACCTTCAAGCACAGAAAATAAAACCTTACCAAACTTCAAATTGATATGGAATGACATTAAGCTCATAAATATGTCTCTTAGAGACAAAAATTATATCAAATTATCACACTTTTAGACAAATTGTTAAAGATGTATGATTTCTCAATTAGCACATTTAGTGCTCTGTACAGAAAGCCTAAGTTTAGCATATTCCTTTGCCCTAAACTAGTAAATATTCACAAAAATATTGATTCATTCTGAAAGTAGTAAACAAAGATCTTACCTCTCTGTACATATACTTGATTTCATAACCATTGGGGTTTTGCCCATCCAATAATTATTTGTTTATTTATTTACTCTCCTTATTATAATTTATATCCAGCAGAAGACATTGGACTAGTTATTTGCACATTTTTGATTAATTTGAGATTTTACTTTTTTTTACTCCTATTTTGGATTCTGAAGAGGTAAGAAAACTTTAAGTTTACTCCAATCAATTTTGGATCTACCCCAGAAAATACATACTCACCACAGGTCTTAACTAAAATAAATAATAGGTGAGTTCAATTGAAAATAAATATTGATATCTTCATTGTATCCAAATCATGGATATAGAAAGAAATCTTGATAATATATACAATAAAGAGCTTAGCTGGTAGTAATAAACCAAATGACTGAAAACCAGTATCTGAATGAGTGAGGAGGTATGATAACGTTTAGCCTCGATAATATACCAGGAAGCTGAAAGAGATATTTATCTCACACAAGAATCTCTAAACAAGTGTATACATTAATACTAATACATATCAATATCTGATCAACAGGATAGTATTTTAAACATTATAAAATAATAGGCACTAAAATAGCAGAAAAAATAGAAAACCAAAAAAATTGTTTAATTAAAATGGACAAAAAAAGAAAATCAAATCCTTAACATTAGACACAGTTAATATGAATTAAGGTTTTTGTTCAATTTTTATGCATTCATTGAGGAATATTTATTATCTACTGTATTTTATACACTTTGCCTACCTGGTACTGGAGTACTAAAATTAATTAGTTATGGTCCTTGACTTGAGGAATTCAGATTGTAACCAGGGCACAGTTTAAAAAACAAAAACAAAACAAAAACACCTAGTCACAATAAAAAGTGATGTATTTTTCAACTTACATAGAACCTACAAGGTGGAAGGAAACACATATGAGTTGGTCACAGGAAAATGAGAACAGCTGGGACTAGTAACTTCCCTTAAGACCTCCATGAGGGACTGGCAAAAGAAATAAAGAAGGAAAGAAAGAAAGAAGGCAGGAGGGAGGAAAGGAAGGAAGGAAGGAAGGAAGGAAGGAACTAACAGTTAAGTGGAACTTAATCAAATGAGCAATAAAATATCAGGAACATAGGCAAGGATTTTATCATTAGGATAAGCATGTTTGAAAAGAGAGTCAAGTTAGGAAAAAAAGAATGACAGGTAAGACCATGGCTGTAGACTGAGAATTAGAGAAATTAGGCAAAGACATTATATCAAAATCAGAAGTGACAGAGATAGATTGTTGCAACCCGATGCCATAGTTTCATGAGGATATCCTTTAATCTAGCGCTAGACCCATGTCCATCAAATATACATATTTTCTGTCATACAGTTCCTCTTCTAAGCATAAAAGTGTTCTTTTGCCCACTAAGATTGTGTGTGTAGATCTATCTATCTATCTATATGTTTTCATTAGTATTCTTTGTAATAGATGAAAACAACTCAAGTGTCCATAAACCATGGAATAGGTAAATAAATTTTGCCATTTTCATTCAACTAAATATTATGATATGCCTTGAAATTTACGTTTTTGCTTCTGTTGTAAGTTTCATAGCCAAAATTCAAACCCAGGAAACCATGCTCCCAGTCTGAGCTTTTAGCTATAACTATACCAAATCTCTGAAAGCATCCCAATTCATATCATGATTCTGAAGAATAGGGTGTAAAGCCTTTATGTGTTTCCATCCAACCTCTGTCCGTCATGTGAAGAATGGCTACCAGACAGAATCAATGGATTCAATCTTGAAGACTGCATCCTGTGCTATATATCTATGTCTTTTACAGAATCTTTAAGTTTTTAATTCTGATGGTGGATGCATGGATGAGAGTATTTATGAACTACCCTTTCCCACCAGAACCTACTACTCTTTAGCAAAGCTTTCCCCACTACCTTCTCATACAACCATAGTGGTTGCAAATATGTGAAAAGCTACAAATAGTATGAACTATTATCCCCTCTAAATGTCTGTCCTTTCTCTGATTCTTTAAATGAATCCAAAATGTCTAGGCAGTCAATGAATTAGAAAAGCAACAGGTGGATGTTTCTGATGGATTACACTAATTCCCTGCACCTGCCTCTGTTTCTCTGTGCTGGCTCTGCTTGCTCCCATTCCCAAATAACCTTGACCCTATTCCAGAATCCTGTGTCTGCCATCAACCTCCAGGCAACCTCTGGTCCTGTAGCTTTATCATTACTGTAGTCAGAAATTGTAGGAATGGAAGAAAATTCGGATCATTGACCTCGATTACACTCTCTTCTTCGCTTTTATATTCTGACATTTGAAGCTAGTTGATGAATGCTCTAACTTTGTATCAAAAATTAACCAGTATGTGAGCCACATGATTTTTCATAACATTACCTGCTTGCTTTCAGAGAAAATTATCAATGGGTCCTGGTTAGCTGTTTGTCAGCCTCTAGACTGTAGCCTCTCTGAAGCTCATGCAGTGGACCCAGTGATCACCTTAAAATGAGTCTGGTGCAGAATTGCTTTTGGCAATTATGGCATCTCATGCTTGAAGGATCATAGGACTTTTTTTTTTTTTTCTATTGCTGTTGCCCACCAAAAAAGATACATCTGGTGCCTCTTAAATCAGTAGTAACAAAGTCATATAAACTATAATTTCAGGCCTCTCAATTCTTTTTTTGATGTTCTTTGCAAGGGACTCGTTATCTTTGTACTTTTTAAGGGTTTTATTAGGTAGGAAGTCTAATCTTTTATATGCTTTTCAAATGTTAACCTGACACAAAAGTTTATTTCATAACCAAACTTCACCCAGGGAGGCAAGAAAGAGCAGTCGCTGTGCTCTGGAACCACTCCCCAGGCACACAAATCTCACCCTCATTGTTACAAACGCAGAGATGTGCATGACTTTGGAGGTTGCCAACACTCAATGACCTGCTTTGCAGGTTTCCTATCCAGACCTGGCCTTTCTATAATAGTTATTTAATGCTCAGGTTGGAATATACTGAAACCTCCGCCTTCGCTGCTCCTAACTCCCCAAAGTAGTTCATCCTCCCCTGTCCAGCTGAGAACCTACACTATGGCACAGAGTAGTTGACTGGGAAGTGCTTAGACAAAAAAGAAGTATATACCCACGCTATTTTAGTGACTGAAAGTACACACATGACAAAATATTATGGATCATGCCTACTTTTCACACTCAAACCACCACATTGCACATCTCAAGGGCCATGAATGTACGTTTTCCTTGTTCTAAAGAATGAGTAGGTAGACTATGGACTTCCTGTACTGTTTAATAACCACATTTTGTGTTAACACAAGGTTGTATTAGTTTGCTGTAATTGCCATTACAAAATGCCACAAATTACATGGCTTAAAAAAGATAATTTTTATCATTTCACAATTTTGAAAGCTAAAAGTCTGAAATCGTGGTGTTGGTTCCTTCTGAGGGCTCTGACTTAAGAATCTGTTCCATGCCTCTCTACTGGGCTTATAGATGGCTATCTTCTCCCTACGTCTGTCTATTCACATCATCTTCTATATACATAGGTCTCTTTCTAAATTGTACCTTTTTTTGAGGACACAAATTATATTAGATTAGGAACCACTCTAATGACCTCATTTTAACTTGATTAGCTCTGTAAAGACCCTGTTCCCCAAATAAGGTCACAATCGAAGGATACAGGGAACTATAAATATTATATTTAAGGGGGCACAATTCTACCCATAACAAAGAATGTGGAATAATTTAATTAGACATTGCCCCCCGACACACACATGTACAAATAGAGTCTATTGATATGGATGTAAAAAAACTGATACTACTCTTGAGTCAGTTGGACCAATCATTTCTGTCACCCCCAGGCCAGAAATTTAATCTGCATTAAATTGTACAGATAGGCTAGGGAAATATTAACATTTTCCTGATCGACAGCCATTAAAAATAGAAAAATTACCCAATCACTAAAGTTATTTGACCTTATGCCCCTGATATTTTTAGAGCGTAAGACTCTAGACTGAGAGTTGGGGCCCCTAACAGTAGAAAGCTAGAAGATATTCTCGATTAAGATTATTCTTCCACATTTTTACTGAATAGTATTGCTACTATCTGATTCTGGTGTTATAACTCATGTTTCTAACGCTTCATCTGTCCCTCTTCATATACTGAATACAGGCTAGAGCCTTTAACAGCAGAATGTAAAAGTTTTATGGAAGTACAAGTACAAGTACAAGTCTAGGTACCTAGGATATTTATTATTTTTTGTGTTTCCTGATTATTTTATATTTTAATAGATAGCTTTAGAAACTAAATCTGAACTAGAAATTATACTGATCTCCATCGCACATGTCATTAGAGAGAACTGAAGAGCTTAGCCAGTCAACTTCCATCTCCTTTGCAGTAAATACAGATGTCTCCTTGATACTCAAATTAACCCTGAAGAGTAAGTCCCTTTATGTCAAAGCTTTGCTACTTTGATTTATGCTCCTTTGCCTTTCACATGCTTAGTACATGCGCGTAAATCACATCAATAGGGTAAGGAAGCATGCCCCAAGAAGTGACCAGGAATCGCTTTTCAATACAGTAGTAGTAACATCTCATGAATCCAAGTATTAACTATCAACATCTAGATGAGGAAAGTATAACAGTCTACATTGCTTTTCTGTTTATATTCAGTGCTATAGGTGTATTATGCACACCCTACCTGATTCTGAAAATGATTCAAGGTAGTCTATATGATGAACTCAATCCAACAATATAAAGGTAGCCTGAAGAAATTGGAATAAAGTAAAAGAAAGATTAGTAAAATAATATAAATTCAAATGTGTTTACTATGTAAAATATATAACAATAATACATACTAAAGAAGGATTTAATCCAAACATTAAAGGATGAATTATCATTAGACTATCAGGCAATGTATTACTACACTACAGAAAAAATATGTAATTATAGTATATTGATAAATGTTATAAATGCATTATATAAACTTCAATACATTTTACGATTGCAAATTTTAAAAACATTAAAACATTAGTTATAGAAGGAATTTCCTTGACACAATAAATCCTTCATACTTAAAGACATTATATATAATGGAGAAAATGTAGGACATTCCATCCCTTACCAATTGCTCTTTTGTTTTACTTGCTTCCCTGGGTTGTCAGAAATTTCACATCTGGAACATTTTCTCTAGTTTGTTTTACAAGCTTTGAACTCATGACTCATTGACACCATCCAACCAATAATAGTCCCTCTTTTGGCAATGTCTGTCTCTTTTTGAGGCTAGCCTTTATAGGCCTTCCAAGGAGATAATTAGCCAATAAAAAAAACAACAATTTGCTAATGGGCCAACTGAAGATTTATGAAAACTTAAAATTTTAATTGATTCAAACAATTAATTCCTTGTTTGTAACTATCTTCATGGTTTGTTGTGCAGTTTGTATAAAGA
>NW_012146190.1:896339-897336 GCF_000956105.1 Propithecus coquereli | reverse complement strand
CTCAGTTTGCTGTCTAAAAGCACTTTCTGGATTATGGCACTAGGAAGAGAAACCCAAGGAGAATAGGCTTGTCTCTTTGGATTGAACAAACAGAAATTGTTGTTGGGGATGCCAAACCCTAGCTGGTCTGTGCAAGGCAGAGTACTGCAGAGAATGGAGCCAAGCAAAGAATGAACACCAATAATCTACTTAGGGATACCTTTGATTCTTTGGCTACATATTAAACTGTGCACACATAGGATTAAATTCCGTCAGGCTAGGCAGGGAGAAAAAAAACAAAACAACAACAACAAAAAACTTCTGAGGAGCTTTGAGCTGAATAAATTCAAAGATCACACAGACTCAGGAGTCATTTGAGTACCGACCACTCAAAATGCGTGAATCTTGTGAGATATCTGAGGTATTCAGGGGAGGCACGGAAAAGGTAGGTGATTACCTAGAGTAAACTAACTTAGAGTAAAAGCTAACCCAGAGTAAAATCTGTTCTACACTTACCCTAACAAAGCTCAAAAAGAAGTGTCGAATGGCCTATAGTAGTCAAGGGTAAAATGTACTTTATCCCCAAATGCTACAGGTTCAATCAATCTCAATCAAATTCCCAGAAGATATTTTGTAGCAACTGAAAAATACATTCTAAATCCACGTGGAAATGCAAAGAACTTAGAATAGCAAAGTAACTTTGAAAAAGAAGAGCAAATTTGGAAGTTTACACCACTTGATTTCAAAATGTATTATAGAGGTCAATAGTCATGATAGTGGAGCATTGGCATAAAGGTAGACACATAAGTGAATGGAACAGAAGGGAGCGTCCAGAAATAGAAATACATACATGTAGTCAATTGGCTTTTGACACAGTTACCGGGCAATTCAATGAGGTATAAAGATAATCTGTTTAACAAATTGTGCTAGAAATAAGGGGTAACCACAAAAAATAATAAATACAGCCTCTTCCTTTACCTCGCATCATACACAAAACAATCATAAATCTAAATGTAAA
>NW_012146190.1:892467-893807 GCF_000956105.1 Propithecus coquereli | reverse complement strand
TATCAACTATAAACTATAGGGAAAAAATCTAAAAAAAGCAAAAAACAACAACAACAACAACAAAACCACACAACTATTTGATGGTACTGGAGACTGACCAAAAGCAGGCAGATGTTATGGCTGAGTCAACACTTACTAGCAAGAAACAATACTGGGTAAGCTTCCTGGTTTCACTACCTTTAGCCTGAGAGCAGACACTGGTGCAGCTAAATTATGGAAGTGATAAATCTTCCATATTGGATTGATGAGTCAGAGAGCAGAGGGCAAAGATGGGACCACCACACAGAAGGAAGGTAGGGTGAGTGGGGAAGATTGCCAAAAGGAGAGACAAGGAAGAAACACTATACTATACCTAAATAATTGGCTAAACTGTAACCAAAATACACGGATAAGAGCACAGAGAAATATAACAGAATCCAGAATCTCTACAATGCATAGGATATAAATCCAAAGTACTCAAGTTTCAAAGGAACATAAAAATGCCACAGTCAAGAGAAAAGCAATCAGTGGAGACAAAACTAAAGATGTCCAAGATATTGTTAGAATTAGTGCAAAGATTTTAAAGCAGTTGTAATCACCTTCAAGGATCTATAGAAATATTTTGATAATGAATCAAAGATAGTGTCAACAAAGGAATAGAAACTATAAAAGAACAAATAAAAGTTTGGAAATGAAAAATACAATATCTAAAAAGTTTAACAAATGGGATTAACAACATATAGGAGATGACTAAAGTTATGGTGTATGAAATTAAAAATATCAATAGAAATAACCTATACTGGGTAACAGAGACAATAAAATGGAGAAAATGAACAGAGACTCAGGGACTTGTTCAACAATATAAAATGATCTGATGTAAGTGTAATTGAAATCCCTCAAGAGAAAAACATAATGGGGCAAAATGAATGTATGAATAAATTTGGTTTAAAATTTCTTTAATTTGGTGAAAAGCATAAATTTATAGATTTAAAAAGCTCACCTCACTGAAACCCAAGCTTGATAAATACAAAGAAAACCACACTTAATCACATACAGCCAAACTGCTGAAAACCAGTAATAAATAGAAAGCCTTACAAGCAGCCAGAGAAAAACAACACATTATGTGCAGAAGAACAAAATTTGCTTGAGTTCAGTCAAGGTAACTGATATATCTCCACTATGTAACACAGAGCTTAAGACACCTTAGGTACTTAGTAAATATTTACTGAATACATAAGTGATTTATTATGTTCAAATAAAGCAAAACTTATTTGTTGAGTCAGCATAGATAGTGTAAACGGCACTAGACTTGGGGTAAAAGAGTTTCATTTAAAGTTCACATCTACCATCAATTAGCTGAG
>NW_012146190.1:880637-881739 GCF_000956105.1 Propithecus coquereli | reverse complement strand
CTAAGATAACTACACCTTCATCCCTTTCATTAAACTAAAAAAACCCTCTTTGTTCTCATTTAAAATTTGGAATCTATACCATCTCAATAAAAGGTAAAAGCTCTTTTTTATCCCTCATTCTTACATATTCCAACCCATCTGCTCTATTTGTGATAATGAATATCATTTTCTAATTGAGTTTTTTTTCTTCTCTGATACCTCTGAGCTGGTTTTGTCCTCTTTCTACCACTCTTTGAGTGTGGCTTTTGTTTGTTGTTACTGTTGTTTTTATGTTATGCTTCACAAAATGTAAATATTTAATAAACCTAAATGCTCATATTTCTTTAATTTTCTCTTTACACTATTTCTCAGTAAAGCTTAAGTATCCATTTCTGGCTTAGAGGCAAAGGAGCCACATCTTGTCAGTCTCTAGATGGCTGTTTCCTCATCAGCTGGTGAACTCTGTGACTTGTGTTTACCTGCGTCTGAGAGCCAGGGCGAAAGAGACGTTAGAGTAATCCATGGCATCTGGAAATGGATAAGTTCCCATTCTTAATGATAATAATGCAAATTTTACCAACCCTTAACCTACCTAAGAATACAATGTCTTTAGCTCATTGAAAAGAATCTTATACTACTCCAGGCGATTTGAGGAGTCAGGAAATCACAAACAGATCTGATTCAAAGAATATTCCTATTGTAAGCTCCACTCACTGAATCATAAGCTCTTGGCAGGCAGGGACTGTTTATTATTTCATCCTGTGCCTTTATTCAATCATTTCTGTAAGTAAACAGTATTCTGGATATTACAAATGGCAATGAAATTTCTGTTTTTCAGAATTAAATACATTAGTCTAAGACAGAAGGTGTAGGTAGAGCTGAGAAGAGGGTGTTTTTTAAGATACACATCATCACTGGGTCCTCGTCAAGAGGAAAGTTACAGAAAAGTTTATCATGAAATGTTTACATTATAATTTTAGCTCTCAACCAATCCAATGAGTGAATGTGGAATAAAGCACTTCCTTTATGTCCGACTTTATTTACATTTTTCATACTATTGTTTTCAGAAAATGAGAGAATCTGTCAAATTCCAGCATTTACTATGAGATTGCACACATGATAA
>NW_012146190.1:879550-880587 GCF_000956105.1 Propithecus coquereli | reverse complement strand
TAAGAAAACTTAGATTTTTTTCACCACCATGACAATGTACTTGACTTAAGTGTATTCTCTTCCTATATTTTAATGTCATCTGTCTTAGGACCTGCCTTTTTGGGTACTAAAGAACTCTGTAAGATTTCAGTACAAACACTGAGTAATTTCACTTCAACACTTCACAGCAAGACCACATAGTCAACCTAATTTACTTCAACAGCTTATTCATTTCAGGATTTTGCTTTTTCTTAATCATTTTGTATTTTTGCTCTCCACATGGAATTTTGCTTTTATGCAGTTTCATTTCCATAGTCAGCATATCAGACACCATGATCACAGTTCACTTTACAAAGGAAAAACTTCATGACAAATTATTTGATGTATTATTGTTTTGAACCTAATTTATTTTTTCTTATTGAAATTTGTGGTATGATAAGAAATGTATTTGGTCTTTGTCCCCAGTTTCAGGCACTAAGGCCCCAAAACTGTCAAAATCTCCTGAGTTGTAGGAGTGTCTTTTGTTATTCATAATGAGGCCTTTGGATTGCACCAGAGGTTTTGCTAATGAGGTGACTGACTTAGGGTGGGGCCCCTAGGTAGCCTCAGGTGGGAGCTGCTCACCAGAAAGACCAACTGATCAGAAGGTTGGAACTTTCATCCCCAACTATGACCTCCCAGAAAGCTTCAGGAGGTCCAGACTTATAACTGACATGTGATGTAGGAGGCCAGTTTTGTGAGCTCTTGACACTATCTCTAGGAAGAGAATATCAGAATTGAATTGAATTGTAGGACATCCAGCAGGTGTTAGAGAATTAGTTAGTTTGGGGAAAAAAAATCCCATACATTTTGGTGACCCAAGGTGAAGTATTGAGAGTGGTGTGAGTATACACAGAAAAATTTTGTTTTCTCATAAAATTATTAGCAACTGCTAAACATCATTTACGGGAAGCCATTGTTTTGCACTGAGTTCTTGTACTAGGCTCTAACAGACCAGGCCAAACCAAAATGGAGTTGCTCATTGAAATGTAAGGAAGCAGGTAGATTCCCAAACTGAA
>NW_012146190.1:875879-878067 GCF_000956105.1 Propithecus coquereli | reverse complement strand
TTTGTCCTTACCTACAGACTTTATTCAAATTTTGTCAATTTTTCCATTGATGTCCTTTACAGCAAACAATTTTTTTTTCCTTGCGTGGGATTCAATCCTAGATCACAAGTTGCATTTATTTCTCCTGTCTCTTTAGTCTCCTTTAATCTAGAACAATTCCTATTCCTCAGTTTTTCTTGTCTCTAGTGACATTTTTGAAGAATATGTATATTATTTTGCAAAATGGCCCTCATGGTTTCCTCATGCTTCTGCTCATGCATTTCTAGCAGGGGTACCACAGAAGTGACATCATGTCCTTTTTAGTGCATGGTATCGTGGTGTCTATTTATCGCATTGCTGGTGATATCAACTATAATCACTGGGATAAAGTAGTATATATCAAGTTTCTCCACTATCATCATTAATAGTGATATCTTGTGTGTGCATGTGTAGGGGGGTGTCTGTGTAAATATACTGTTTCTCACCATGTTTTCAACAATTAGCTTTATCATCTGTAGACGATTCTTTCTGAAGCAATTATCACTCACATGGTTGTCAAGTGGTGATTTTCTAATTCCATCATTGATCCTACATTTGTAAGTTGGAATTCTACCATAAAAACAAAAAAGAAAGCATTTTCTTCTCTTGCTGTGGCTTCTATTAAAAGTCTTTTAAACATCTCACTACTTCTGCTGTATGCATATACATATTTTACGCCCTCCAAGCACCCGATGAATTTCTGATGTGTTATGTCCCTTTTCAAAGCCCTTGTAGACTTTCCTGGCTGATTGCTTAGTTGAGTGCTCAGTAATCCCACCTGGGAGAGTCCTGTTTGGTCCCAGAGGACTATGGGAGCTCAGGAAAAAACTTTGGAACCAGAGAAATATGTCTCCAAGTTGCTTCAGTCTCTTTCTCTCTGATTGACCTTAAGCAAATTATCAAACTTCTCAGGGTCTCACTATTATTCCTGTCTGTTTGAAGGCAGAAACCAAGTCTTTGTTCCACTTGTAGGTGCACAAGTAAACCTGCAGTTAGTATCTGTTGAACTGAACTCCACCAGTCCTCCCTTATCCTTGCGGGATATGTTCCAAGACCCCCAGTGGATCCCTGAAGCCATGAATAGAAACTGCCCCAACTGCCATCAATCAGAACACTTTTCTGTTCACGTGTTCCACCCAAAAATTTAATGCCTTTCCATCTTAACCAAGCCTTCATCATACACTGTGATTGTAACTTTTGCAGTTTGAGATACAACAGCAAAACTAGCATGAAATTATTTTTCCTTCTCCACAATTTCACTGATAGAAGACTCATTCTTACTGTAGATCTTAGCAACCTCAACATATGATTTTTTTTTTCTTATTAAGTTGAGAAAGTAAACATTTTCACATAAAAGAAGCACTTTACAGCTTCTCTTTGGCATATCTGAATTGTCAGCTTACCACTCTTGTGCTTTGGGGCCATTATTAAGTAAAATAAGAGTGACTTTGTTACCAAACCCACAAGTCGGGTCTGGCCAGGTCCGATTGCTTGCTGCATGTTTGCTCAGTGCACAGAAAGCCAATTACTGAGACAATGAGGATTGACAAGGAAGAAAGGTAATTTGTTACAGATGACGTCACCTGGGAGATGGGAGAAATGCCTCAAATCCATCTCCCCAACCAACTGAGGTTAGGGGTTTCTACAAGGGGTTCAAGAAGGTGGCTACACATATTGGGGCAGGTTGTGTTGAAAGCAGCATGTGCTGGAGATCTTACGCAGAAGTCATAGAGTAGTGATGGATGATGAGTGTTGGTTGTTATCCTGCAAAGAGTCTGCTGTTTCTGGGAGACACTCAAAAGGAAAAAGGTTTAGTTAGAAAGATTATAATGTTCTGGTCATTGAGTGCTACAGGCCTGGGAATCCAAAGCATAAGAAAGCTATAGAGAAAGCATATGCGGGGGATTGTCATTTTGTGTTTGTTCATGGAGCCGGTTACAGCTTGAACACCACCACTGTGATGCCACAACAGACAGTCAATCAGGTAACAGAGTCAGCTAATAAATGGTAACAGGTAGGGATCGTAGACATCTGGACAAAGGGAAGATTCGTGTCCTGAGAGGAACAAAGTGGGTTGGTGCAAAATTTCATCACATTACTCAGAATGACATGCAATTTGCAACCTATGAATTGTTTATTTCTGGAATTTTCTATTTATTATTTTTGGACC